>NC_091134.1:51327761-51630791 GCF_041381155.1 Argopecten irradians | reverse complement strand
GTATGAGATAGAATGTCATTCCTTAAGTTTATCTCATCTATTGCATGCATCAACGCTAGCTTGGGTCCAGTGTGCTCATTTTCAAACAAACCACCTGCAAAAAGAACAAGACAATTAAAATGATAGTTAACGTTAATAATACTGGGAACCAGAGATGGGTTCAATTACATAGCAATGTAATTAATTAAATTATACATTACATTTTAAAATGGCATTACCATTACCATTACCATTACATGTATTTTGCAATGTAATCAATTAAATTACCATTACTTTACCAATGTAATTAATTAAATTACACATTACTTTCAGTTTTTAGTAAAACAAAAAACTTGTATCCCACGACTGGGCACTATATTAATAGCAATAACTATCTTTATACAATACACAACGCATATCCATTTACATTTGTATAATAATTTAAGATATGTATTCATTAATAAAGTACTTTAAATTTTCAAATATTACATTTATATGAAAAGTCATATTAGGATGTATTTATATTTCACATTTCATCGGTCAAAACGATCATGTCAAAGTACATTTAATTTTTGAGGTTACATTGATAATTATCAGACTTTCAAAATTGATCTGATCAGAAATATGATATAGTACGGATGCTAAGATAGTCTACATTGGTAGAAGTAATAGAAATAAAAAGAAATATTAGGTAATAATTGTGTTTTATGTTATAACTTCGCCACCTTTGAAATTCTATAGATGTGATAAATTAAAGTCATTGTAATGCATTATACCCCATAGTTTTGTCTATATATATATTAATATATATTCTTTTACTTATTTGTGCTGGAATCTAAATCTTTTTAATTACTAAGCCATGTACCTAGTGTCACTTAGAATTTCACATTAAGTGTGATTCTAACATTATACCTAGCTACCTGCTCAGAAATAGTGAAGGTAACGATCAATTGTTCTCACTTATGCTGATTGCCCCCCAGGTGTGACTATCTATAATGACCAGATATCATGTCTAAACCCTTATTCTTCAAATCAAACTTTATTTTGTACCTAATTTAATGCAATTAAGGGCATAGGCGGGAAAGACAGTGTTCTCACTATTGATCATGAATGCTGAAAGGATATTAAAGCTAAAATGAAAAGACACAAACTTTAGTGAGAACAGAAATATAGAAATTAAAATCTGACAAATCTATCTATATTCATGTCCTTGAAAAACATCACATGTAATTGAAATGTAATTGAAAAGTAATTGAGCATTACATGCATTTTTGTAATGTAATTAATTAAATTACCATTACATGTAATTGAAATTTGCTTCAATTACACATTACATTCAATTACTTGAAAAATTGTATTGCATTACAATTAATTACCGTTACATTTTTAATTACCCCATGCCTGCTGGGAACCATCATATTTTCGCGTGAGATTAATGTCCGTGTATCCACATGTCTTATACAATCTCCACAAATTTAGGTCCCGAAAATAAGATACTCCAAAAATTCGACTAATTACAGTAACATATTTAATAAAGCATAAGTTTCACGATTAGATATTTCCGAGTAAACTAGTATAAGATAAACTGTGACAGCCGGATGATATGTGTTAGCTGTAATTTGAGCCATACGATAGATTTATATGCACTATTGTGCAGTGGCTCTCGTGTACAAGCCAATTAGAAACAATTTGCTCGGCATTGTGTATGTTGGCACAAGAACAAACTCTTCAATTTGTTCAATAAAAAAAACTTGTCTGAAGTTATTTCATTTCAACACAAAACAAAAGATCTTTTGTAAAAAAGACTCGCCTATTGGAATGTCGGCTAGACGTCAAAAATGTGTACATCACATGTAACCATGTGCATTTGAATGGGAATGTTACTTTGTTAAAGTCTAATAACGATTGTATGTAGGTGTGTAACAATAGACCAGCTGGTTAATTAGGAGTGCGAGATGGAGGGGCGTGTAATACAACAAAAGCTTTCGTAAATATTGTTGATGCTTGATTTTTTTCTATGGAAGAAAAGTTTAATTGGAAGAACAAAGATAGTCAAACAAGTAATTCGAGAAGTTTGTCAGTGTATTAAATAGTACATTTGTATTTACAATTATGAAAGCATTCCTTGAATATAGATATGGTTTGCGTTGTTAAAATTCGTAATTATAGACCAGGGGCATTCGATAATAGCAGTCATTATCCTTCTTAAAGGGTTTCTTAGCTAATTTGGTATCATTTAAAACATGCATACATGTATATTCTACGTTTTTGATAGCAAATGGTTGTAAATTGTTTTAAACGGTAGTATACATCACTGGAAAGTAACACTGGTGTGATGTGCATAACTATAATTTTCGGGTCATTAGAGTGGAAGATAACTCTTATGCTTCTGGCAACAATATAATAGGATATATTTTTGGATTCAGAGCACACTAAACAACTAATTTTCGGATTTTTTTTATTTTAAATCTCTGATGTAACAGATTCTAGATTATAAATCATTTAGGTCATGGTGAATGTCCAATATAAAATCCTAGTTACAAATACCCACATCGATTGGCGATTTGATAAACCTTGGAATTACTGACTGACTGGTTGTTCGTATTCTCGATGATATTGACACAGATCGTACGGGGAATTATTGAATTAGGTGTAGTTTAAATATTAGGTGGTGTAAACGCATTGCACTAATGTCTTTCTCCGGTATCCACGATCTCCTCCAAGTAGGAGTTATGATGTGTATCGCTGAAAAGTCATGAAAACAAGCCGCCATCTTGGCATGTGGTCGTTTTGAGGAATAACAGCCAACAATACCGGTGCGAGAACGACATCACATAAGCAACTGTTCGGCACGTGCATCACGCTCTTAATTAGTTACGTCATGTGTTGATATTGAAGTCCATGCTCTCTACATACCCTTACAATAATATTGACATATCAGAGCTGATCCAAGGAATAATTATCCTCAATGTCCCGCTGCTTTTTCACTCATGTTTTATAATTAAGAAAACAGGACCGGCAAATTAGCGGGGTTCCTTCATGACGCAGCAGCAGGGAAGCAGTGTAGCATACCAAAGTAACTTGGATAACGAGTTCGGTTTATCGGTTGACGTACGAAGGTATATTTAATGAATACTTATATATAACGCACTTAACCGCTAACGTTATGCAATATGGCCGTACTACATGGAATGAATAAAAACAAATACATATTCCTCAGCCCATCATCGCAATAAGGTACAGCTCTTTGGTATGGTACACTGCGATAAAACACTGTCTTCTCGTCAGAGAAGTGACACAGGTACGCGAATATAACAGCCAGACCTGTGACAGGTTGGTAATTGAACACAGAAGCAGACAGTAGATGTCGTGTTACACTGTCCTTAGAACGCATATTACATTATTAATAAGCCAACAATGTGATGGTGGTAAACATGAATGCAAATAAAATGTACAGTAAGTAAAAACATCTAGATGCTCATTTCTATTAATAAACTATACAATTCATATTCGTTAAATAAACACCGGGTAGGATGTTTTCAATGGCTATAAATATACGTTATACTAATGTTTGCTTCTGTACAATTTAAACAATTTGTTTGGATTTTGAAAACCTGAACTATATGGTTACATCCTATCAACGACCTTTCTATTTCATTTGTGTTATTAGACAAAGTCATACACGTTTTACTAGACAGTCACACATTTGATCAGGTATCCTTGGTTGTCTTCATTTCTACCCAATATACAGAAGTTTTACCCTGGTACAATAACATGATTTCGTAAACATCAACTTTAGATTGTTAAATATCCTATTTTACTTGCGAAGGCTCAGAACGTGGTGTTAAAATGAAGTCGGCAAAGATAAATGAAACACCAACAAGATCAGCACATCTATTAGTGTCTGGGCAGTGTGCGTTACAAATCGTTCGTTTCTATCTGTGATCCGTAAATTCGAAATTACCTAGCTCTCACTTAGAGAACTCAATCAAATCTATACATCGGAAATTACTCTACTCGTGATTTGTGTCAGTATGGTCACAAAGATAATTATCTATATGGACAATAATTGATCAATCACTGTGGAAAATTTAGATTATATTCCAACTTGTTTTTGTCTCATCATTTCAATGTCATTGTGTGTTAGTTTCCATTGGTAATTCCAGACAAAATGACAGAGACAATAATTTTCTAATAATACTGTAGTAAGTAGAAATGGTCTTTTTTCCGTATACTATTTGAGTTGTGGCTAGCTAGTAGTTATACCGAACATAGCGCAGTCTCCCAAAACAAAGGAGCAGCACACAACCCATTACTGATAAGGGTAGACGAGCAATGTAATAGAACGTTAGGTAATTAACCAATCCTTAGCATTGCCAGCGATTCCTATTGTTCTATTTTCTTGTTTATCCATTTTGCATAACACGAGACTAAGAGTAATTATTGTTTTTGAAGACCTATAACTACACGTGACTTATTTACTGCCAATATGCCAATATTGCTGTTTATTAATGCCATATCTGACCAGATGTTCCGTAATGTAAGTACTATTGGTATTGTTATATTGTTACTATATTGCCACGGGTAGTCTTGAACTTTACTGTAGGGTGTACATGTATTTGGGAATGTCTATTATGTGCTCTCATATCTAAGTGCCGTACCTGGTACTTCACAAGACATAAGACCAAAGTCGTAAATAACGAGATACCTAACACTGATTACCTGAGATCATGGTATGTTTTGTTATATAGATAAACAATAATCAATTCGTGGGGGATTGATATAATTGTTCTCATAGACCAGCGAATGTAATTCATTACTATATATTATCAATAATAAATTATACCAGAATAAATTTGAGAAGAAAACGGAAATAACATAAAACCACATATGGAGCAAATTTGTAAATATTTTTTTTAATGATATACTAGAATAAGAATAATATGATCATAAATTCAATAAATGTACTTAGAAATAGGTTTTACGTTATGGCCAAAACTTAACAATTTATAGTTTTAAAATGTGAATTTATGTGCACAAACCCACACTCACACCAACTCTGCTCTACAGAGTACACCATGTCAATATGGATATAAATACTACGTACACCAATAATTTATTTCTTATTCAATCAGTCCATTCTGTGTCCTTTACCCGTACCCTATTATAATCAGACCAGGTATTGGTTTTATTTGTTTACATTTAAAGACCCCTACTAAACACTCTACACGATTTCCCACGTGCGGAGTTTATGAATATTCCATTTTGAAATTCTTGCAGTCATTTCATTTTTTTTTACTTCGGCATACTTGGTGTATACGCCGTGTCTAGACTCGATCATTTGCTTATAAACCCCACAGGGGATATATCAGGGGACATTAACTACCAATTTACATTCATTTACGTATATTTACGTACGTTTTCCGTGGAATGTAACCGTGTTATAGTTCGGAGCCAGTAAACTTCTGATCGTTCATGAATTTCCTAAGATTTTTTATGCCATTTTTAACATCCGCTGCTATATCATTTGGTTCATTGTAATTCTGTTCTGCAATAACTTTGTTCTTTATTTCTTGGCAATGAAATCAACTATACGAAGAAATGCAAAAAAGATGAAATGCATTAAATTAACCTCTAGCCGCTTAAAGTGGTTTCTATTTTGAAAATATCAGATACTTACAAATGAATATCTGTTTAAAGCTGAACAAATAAAATAAATAAGAGAACCGCATATCATATGCAATTAGAGCCGCATCCTATGGCAGTTCCTTCAACTAAAAGGCTAACTAGACAATTATATTTTTGTATATTGGCACACTGCCTTGAATAGTTTCTAGTCTGCTAAACATTTCTTTCGCAACAAAATAAACATTTTAACACCGGGAAACGTTGTAAAATCTCTACTTCCATTTTTCACTTTTTGTTGGAAAACCAACTCCACATGAGGTAGCTCGCTGAAGTAAGTTATAATCTAATTAGTATGACATCCCTTTTTTACATGTTACATCACTAATTACACACATACTAGATCTTACATATTGTATATTGGTTCTTGTGGGACACCATTATAAAAGTTTTGTGACTGGACCCTGAATTTCATCTAGTAGAGAAGGAAGAGATAACCAAAACATAGAGAAGAGCTTGGGCATAGACTGGCCACCAGTCTCTAGAATATTGAAAAAAAAATCACTTAAATTTGGCTTGATGTTTCAAACTAGGGGAGATAATCTAGTAAAGAACTCTGCTAAGAAAGTCTTATAATCAACTTAGGGTATGGTGGCCAGCTAGTTGGGCCGTGTATCTGAAGGGAATATCTGTAGGAATCATTAAAGGGTGTGGTGGCCAGTCTAGTTAGGCCGTGTATCTGAAGGGAATATCTGTAGGAATCATTAAAGGGTATGGTGGCCAGTCTAGTTAGGCCGTGTATCTGAAGGGAATATCTGTAGGAATCATTAAAGGGTGTGGTGGCCAGTCTAGTTGGGCCATGTATCTGAAGGGAATATCTGTAGGAATCATTAAAGGGTGTGGTGGCCAGTCTAGTTAGGCCGTGTGTCTGAAGGGAATATCTGTAGGAATCATTAAAGGGTGTGGTGGCCAGACTAGTTGGGCCATGTATCTGAAGGGAATATCTGTAGGAATCATTAAAGGGTGTGGTGGCCAGTCTAGTTAGGCCGTGTATCTGAAGGGAATATCTGTAGGAATCATTAAAGGGTGTGGTGGCCAGTCTAGTTGGGCCGTGTATCTGAAGGGAATATCTGTAGGAATCATTAAAGGGTGTGGTGGCCAGTCTAGTTGGGCCGTGTATCTGAAGGGAATATCTGTAGGAATCATTAAAGGGTGTGGTGGCCAGTCTAGTTGGGCCGTGTATCTGAAGGGAATATCTGTAGGAATCATTAAAGGGTGTGGTGGCCAGTCTAGTTGGGCCGTGTATCTGAAGGGAATATCTGTAGGAATCATTAAAGGGTGTGGTGGCCAGTCTAGTTGGGCCATGTATCTGAAGGGAATATCTGTAGGAATCATTAAAGGGTGTGGTGGCCAGTCTAGTTGGGCCGTGTATCTGAAGGGAATATCTGTAGGAATCATTAAAGGGTGTGGTGGCCAGTCTAGTTAGGCCGTGTATCTGAAGGGAATATCTGTAGGAATCATTAAAGGGTGTGGTGGCCAGTCTAGTTGGGCCGTGTATCTGAAGGGAATATCTGTAGGAATCATTAAAGGGTGTGGTGGCCAGTCTAGTTGGGCCATGTATCTGAAGGGAATATCTGTAGGAATCATTAAAGGGTGTGGTGGCCAGTCTAGTTAGGCCGTGTATCTGAAGGGAATATCTGTAGGAATCATTAAAGGGTGTGGTGGCCAGTCTAGTTAGGCCGTGTATCTGAAGGGAATATCTGTAGGAATCATTAAAGGGTGTGGTGGCCAGTCTAGTTGGGCCGTGTATCTGAAGGGAATATCTGTAGGAATCATTAAAGGGTGTGGTGGCCAGACTAGTTGGGCCATGTATCTGAAGGGAATATCTGTAGGAATCATTAAAGGGTGTGGTGGCCAGTCTAGTTGGGCCATGTATCTGAAGGGAATATCTGTAGGAATCATTAAAGGGTGTGGTGGCCAGTCTAGTTAGGCCGTGTATCTGAAGGGAATATCTGTAGGAATCATTAAAGGGTGTGGTGGCCAGTCTAGTTGGGCCGTGTATCTGAAGGGAATATCTGTAGGAATCATTAAAGGGTGTGGTGGCCAGTCTAGTTGGGCCATGTATCTGAAGGGAATATCTGTAGGAATCATTAAAGGGTGTGGTGGCCAGACTAGTTGGGCCATGTATCTGAAGGGAATATCTGTAGGAATCATTAAAGGGTGTGGTGGCCAGTCTAGTTAGGCCGTGTATCTGAAGGGAATATCTGTAGGAATCATTAAAGGGTGTGGTGGCCAGTCTAGTTAGGCCGTGTATCTGAAGGGAATATCTGTAGGAATCATTAAAGGGTGTGGTGGCCTGTGCCAGTCTAGTTAGGCCGTGTATCTGAAGGGAAATATCTGTAGGAATCATTAAAGGGTGTGGTGGGCCAGTCTAGTTGGGCCGTGTATCTGAAGGGAATATCTGTAGGAATCATTAAAGGGTGTGGTGGCCAGTCTAGTTGGGCCATGTATCTGAAGGGAATATCTGTAGGAATCATTAAAGGGTGTGGTGGCCAGTCTAGTTGGGCCGTGTATCTGAAGGGAATATCTGTAGGAATCATTAAAGGGTGTGGTGGCCAGTCTAGTTGGCCGTGTATCTGAAGGGAATATCTGTAGGAATCATTAAAGGGTGTGGTGGCCAGTCTAGTTGGGCCGTGTATCTGAAGGGAATATCTGTAGGAATCATTAAAGGGTGTGGTGGCCAGTCTAGTTGGGCCATGTATCTGAAGGGAATATCTGTAGGAATCATTAAAGGGTGTGGTGGCCAGACTAGTTGGGCCATGTATCTGAAGGGAATATCTGTAGGAATCATTAAAGGGTGTGGTGGCCAGTCTAGTTAGGCCGTGTATCTGAAGGGAATATCTGTAGGAATCATTAAAGGGTGTGGTGGCCAGACTAGTTGGGCCATGTATCTGAAGGGAATATCTGTAGGAATCATTAAAGGGTGTGGTGGCCAGTCTAGTTAGGCCGTGTATCTGAAGGGAATATCTGTAGGAATCATTAAAGGGTGTGGTGGCCAGTCTAGTTAGGCCGTGTATCTGAAGGGAATATCTGTAGGAATCATTAAAGGGTGTGGTGGCCAGTCTAGTTGGCCGTGTATCTGAAGGGAATCTGTAGGAATCATTAAAGGGTGTGGTGGCCAGTCTAGTTAGGCCGTGTATCTGAAGGGAATATCTGTAGGAATCATTAAAGGGTGTGTGGCGGCCAGTCTAGTTGGGCCGTGTATCTGAAGGGAATATCTGTAGGAATCATTAAAGGGTGTGGTGGCCAGTCTAGTTGGGCCGTGTATCTGAAGGGAATATCTGTAGGAATCATTAAAGGGTGTGGTGGCCAGTCTAGTTGGGCCATGTATCTGAAGGGAATATCTGTAGGAATCATTAAAGGGTGTGGTGGCCAGTCTAGTTGGGCCATGTATCTGAAGGGAATATCTGTAGGAATCATTAAAGGGTGTGGTGGCCAGACTAGTTGGGCCATGTATCTGAAGGGAATATCTGTAGGAATCATTAAAGGGTGTGGTGGCCAGTCTAGTTGAGGCCGTGTATCTGAAGGGAATATCTGTAGGAATCATTAAAGGGTGTGGTGGCCAGTCTAGTTGGGCCGTGTATCTGAAGGGAATATCTGTAGGAATCATTAAAGGGTGTGGTGGCCCAGTCTAGTTAGGCCGTGTATCTGAAGGGAATATCTGTAGGAATCATTAAAGGGTGTGGTGGCCAGTCTAGTTAGGCCGTGTATCTGAAGGGAATATCTGTAGGAATCATTAAAGGGTGTGGTGGCCAGTCTAGTTGGGCCGTGTATCTGAAGGGAATATCTGTAGGAATCATTAAAGGGTGTGGTGGCCAGTCTAGTTGGGCCGTGTATCTGAAGGGAATATCTGTAGGAATCATTAAAGGGTGTGGTGGCCAGTCTAGTTGGGCCATGTATCTGAAGGGAATATCTGTAGGAATCATTAAAGGGTGTACGGTTTTATAAAGGGTGGTACATTTCGTGTTACATCGAGAAATCGGTTCGATCCCTCTGTACAGAATGGACTTTCATGGAGAAAAACTGGCTCTATTTTTCATTTTCTATGGATACAAAAGAGATGAGAACAACATCAATACAAATTATGCTGAAAGAATTCCCAGAAATGTATAATTGTGATATAGCGGATGCATTACATCTCCTTCTTGTTTGTCCGTTTTACAGGCAGTTCAGGAGACTCCAGTAGTGCTATAGAGCATGATCATTTATATTTACGTTAATCAAATGCCTTAGATAAAAATAGGAATTAAATCATTTAGTTTTAAGTGACCTTGTTCATTCTCCATTGCTTGTATTTATATGAATCAATTAATAATTGCATGGTAATTATTGTGTGACACTGTCATCGCTATATTGCTAATTGTGTTATTAAGCATATAGCCAATAAACTACAGATCATCATGAACTACAACTTATATATGGATATGCTTTACGTTCATTTCGGATGTGGAAGATTCTAGATGTTCAGGAATGTCAACCTTGCAATTGTTGTAAATTAGATAAAGTTAATAAACATATATACATATAATGAATTGGAGGTAAACTACTCTGTATTTCTATGCCTACATGTACATTATATGTATATACAATGTACGTCCGTGCTAAGGTATTCTTCGTTTTGGATATATTGGCCATATTGGGCCATACATGTTTTGTATAACTTTAAGACTTATATAAACGTGTTAATCCTACAGTTTTTCCTGACACAATTCTTGTCACAAAATTAGGAGCATTATTCATTTCCTTCTGTTTGTAGTATCCGTTTTACGGCAGGTTCAAGGAGACTCCATAGTGCAATAGAGCATGATCATTTATATTTACGTTAATCAAATGCCATTAGATAAAAATAGGAATTAAATCATTTAGTTTTAAGTGGTAACTTGTTCATTCTCCATTGCTTGTATTTATATGAATCAATTAATATTTGCATGGTAATTATTGTGTGACACTGTCATCGCTATATTGCTAATTGTGTTATTAAGCATATAGCCAATAAACTACAGATCATCATGAACTACAACTTATATATGGATATGCTTTACGTTCATTTCGGATGTGGAAGATTCTAGATGTTCAGGAATGTCAACCTTGCAATTGTTGTAAATTAGATAAAGTTAATAAACATATATACATATAATGAATTGGAGGTAAACTACTCTGTATTTCATATGCCTACATGTACATTATATGTATATACAATGTACGTCCGTGCTAAGGTATTCTTCGTTTTGGATATATTGGCCATATTGGGCCATACATGTTTTGTATAACTTTAAGACTTATATAAACGTGTTAATCCTACAGTTTTTCCTGACACAATTCTTGTCACAAAATGCAAAACATTCCTCATACACCGCGCATGGATTATAAAATCCAACCGTAATCGGATTGGGCGCTTCTCGATATCCCATTGAACAGTCGGATTTACTACTTAAGATTTCAATTTCTGTAATAATACCATTTCACTTCAAATCCATTCAAATAGAAAATCGTATAAATCTAGCGGTGAGATGTGCCAAATGGTAATACCGCAGCGGTTCGGCACATATTAATGGTTAATGACATACGGTTCGTCTTTGAAAATAATCTGTTTATTTGAAATTGTGCCACTCACATTTGAATATAACCGCTGCCAATAATTCGTATGCGAAGCAAGTATAAGAAATATGATCTCGTATCTTGTCACTCGAATCAATATTTCACGCAAAATAAAGATTTCCTTGGCATTTTGTTTTATAGAATTAGTCATGGTAACCTCACACAGAACTTGACATCCCGGTGACTGTTGCTGTCCATGAAGAATGCAATTACATTCGGGAGTATCAGCGCTTCCTTTGGATTACCTTTCATTCTAAACCCTTATGTTAAGTTAACGCTGGACTGACACAATGCCTGTACAGCATGATCATGCCTTTATGCATATATTTATGATACGTTTAATTGTTTAAGATCAGATTGAAGTTACAATGTAGATAAGCATGGCTATTGATATCTTGCTTTAAAAGACTCCACACCACTGACATATCCCCGTGTGCAATGTATTATAATGAGTAGACTGGGTGACATTCGTTTTATACAATATAGTGTTTTCAATCCACTTCGGGTTATAACTATAATGTTTATTTGAGAATTATTTTAAAATTAGTGTATAACCTAAATGATAACCGAGGAAGAGAAAGACGTTTTAGAAAAATCTTTTAGAACATTTGATAAACAAATCCAGGTCAGAAAAAAAGCGAATATTTTCAAACATACAATGGTAATAATTTCCATTTCACGAGACGAAAATTGGGACCTGGATGAATATACAGTAGACTACATGTAATTTTCATTCAGAAATAGGGATAATTATCCAATTGAAAACTTAAATATTTTCAACAGAAAAAAAGAAACCCACAAGAGTGTTTGATGTAAGAGTTAAAGCGTGGGTGCGGTAATCTAACGGGACGGGGGTAATTCTATGTTAAATAGGAGGTGTGGGAGAGGTGTCACGAGGGGTGTCACATTGAGTACAAACAACAGGCCGGGGTACACCTATGGTTTCCGTTTCTACATAGGGATCAATAATCCGGAACCAGGAAGTGATGATTAAGCGAGGGAGGGAGTAATGCCGTTGGGTCGTGTGTGTGCTTAACATGATTTAGCATGGAAGGCCAGGGGGTAATGTCGTGGGTCGGGTGTGTGCTTTTGATTTAGCATGGAAGGCCAGGGGGTGGTTTTGTTCAGACCTCGAGCATGGAAGGCGTGCCTAGCAGCCCGGTTATATAAGCTCGCCATGGTGTACGCTGGATTAAACACGCGATAAGCGACTCTATGGCTTTATAACACATTTCGAATTAGTTCTCGTTTACATGCGGGATGTTTGTATATCACACTTAATTAAATCATAAAATGAATAAGATTTATCAATGGAACCAGATTTTCAAAGACTGTGGAATTTGCCGTCAATTTTCTAAGTTCTTCTATTCCGGTTTTTCCGCTTTGGTCACAATGTGCCCCTTTTTAATGAATATATATCATACTCTACTTTGTTTCAGCAGTTGTTTATCATCATACCATACTATGCAATCTTTATCATCATACCATACTATGCAATCTTTATCATCATACCATACTATGCAATCTATCTGCATTTCGATCTGTAAAGTTTGTGTTTTTTTTTCAAATAAATAGTTTAAGGAATTATATATTCATGTACACGATTCCATTACATATACTAAATTAAATCTGCCAATTAATGAGTTTTTTTATCCCCTAGTGTATCAATGTCTTCCGTTACACGCGAGCATCACACATTCATACTTTATGTGTATACGTCTATTTTACGACCAACTTCATCGTAAAAGTCAAAACGTAACATTTTAATGTAATACGATTCAAAGAAAGTTGGCAGACGTCTACTTCAAAGATACCTTTTTACACTCTAGAAAATCGCGATTCTAACACATCTTTGTACGAAGTCTAATGTCGGGAGGATTTCAAATTTGAATGTCATATTCGTTCAACTTAATTGTATAATTGTACTTACATATGTACTTAAAGGCGTTTCAACTACATAACACATGTACAGAAAACACTGCAGTGATAATTTGATTTGTGAGGAAAGCCTATCTTCTTCCAAATCTTGAGCCTTGGCGAGGAAACATTTGACAGATGTGGCTCTTCAAGTCACCTTCTTGCTAAGTTTTTATTATGCTTGTTATGCTTGTGAGCACTTTTCAGTAATAAAGGTTCTTTGCTCAATATTAATATATCAGATTATCAGTGTCCATCGTCAAGACCACAAGGAGTTTTGCCATGTGTAGAGATAAAAACTTTGATTCTGCAAAATGCTACATCAAAATATTTTTAGGTGATATGTTCAGTATGAAACAATTGGATTATTATCAAGCTCAGTTCAGCGATTGCAAGAAAGATCAGTAAATGAAAAAAAAAAATCGGAAATTTTAAATGTAAGTAAATTTTATTTAAAATCAATTCCATATCTGTGCTTTCAATTGATAAAATGCATATATATTAATACTAAGGCATCATTTGTTGATAAAAAGGTTTGTGAGAAGTGAAAACTTTTCATTACAATACAAAGTTGCATATAATAATTAGTTGGAATAATAACTAATGAAGCTTTTTGATGTACATTTAAATCAATGTGATTTTCCTATTGCATTGTATTTTCAAACATTTTGTCAGCATTGGTAGTTGGTCTATTGATTAATCTAATAATTAGAACAAGGTGAGGTATGATTATCTCCCCTGTCTTCATGCATTTGTTACCATAGTTGACTGCACACATTTCCTGCCCCTTTCATGGTCATGTAATAATCCTGATTGGCCATGAATTGGGGGATTTAGCCCTTTCATGGTCAAGTAATCCTGTTTGCCATGAAAGGGGGTTATTATGGAGTCATCTGTGGAAACAAGACATTTATTGGCCACACTTTTCCCTTGTGAGAGGTTGGAAGTATGCAGTAAGTTCGTATATGTATACAAGTATTACCTGTTCAGGTCACGGGCATGATATTCAATATGTTATGACATACATACACACTATTACGTTGCCTTAACCCCAGAAATTACATTGTAGATAAATATTTGATATGTCACAGAAAGAAGGAGTCACGTGATGTTGTTATTAGAAATCGACTACCCTATCTCTGTCAAAGATTACTCAAAGCACATATGTTCTTTTCAAGTAAAAACTTTAACATAAACTGATTACAAAAACAACCTTTAAGATTCCCGAAGATTAAGATTGTTAGTAGATCTAAGAAACGGTGTAAAAAGCGTGTCAGAAGTTGAGAGAAAATAGCATCACTTGGCATTGTGAAACTAGTTTTCAGAGTTTTTTCTCTTTGTGATCTTTTTGGAAATAACCTTGACTAAATATATGAGCCTTACTTTATGTGTCTTGGCCCAAAGACAATTTCCAAGTTAAATATGGAACAGTTGTATAACACAATGTAGGCGTAATACTAAACCGAATTATTTTTATTTTGTATATGATAATGGAAATTCTTGAAAGTATATGTCTTATGATATGTTGGAAAAACCTTAAAGGACGCAGCCAGATGTTTGAGTAACCATTAAAAAGTGAATTTTCTGGAATTTTCGTTTTTGTTTTTTCATGGATTCACACTCTATCTTTCGCCATTTGAGAAGTACAAACACTTGAAACTGGTAGCGAGAGTTTATATTTCTTACTGAAGAGGTTCAGATGTTCTTACTGTACACGTAAGTCTCTAGATCGATTGGGAATTGGAGTGATATCATTGAGCTTCTGCCGGATAAAGATTTACTTTTATCCTAATCAATATCCGTGGTGAATGAATCCAATATCGCCTCTGAAATCATAATTACTTTTCACCCCCTTTGTTACCTTAGAAGTACCACTTCGTGGCACGCATGGCTGCGCCCTTATAACCTGTGTACTGTTATATGTTGCTCAGAAGGTATTAACATGTAAAAGTATTAAAAGAAATGTTTCGTTAACAACACCCACCTATTCCACACTGGAATCAATGTAATTACGTCACACTTTTCTGAGAACTTCAGATTGATGCAATCGCTCTTGTGTACATTTCCTAGAAAATTTTGTGTGATCATGTTTGAAAAAAACTTCACATTTCATTTTAAACTTTATAGATTATTCAATACTTCAAATATTTTGTAAACTCTGAGACAAGAAAGTAGCTAGGTTAATACAGTATCTGGTAAATACTATGATATTATAATTGTAAGAGGTTTTCGAAAGCCTATGATACTATGATATTATAATTTTAGAGGTTTTTGAAAGCCGGACATATCAATTAGGAAATTTTGCACTAAAGGGAAACAGGAAAGAAGGAAGGCACACGTACATGGTGGAAACAGTAAGTAAGAATTTTCTCATTATATAAGCTCCACAAAAAATCTATCTTATAGTAATATCCACGTTGAGAAGGTCGCTTATGTAAATCGCTGCACTAGCCACTTGTGAACTATATTGTGAAGGAAATATATCCGGACCGAAGGGGATGAAGCTATCTCATCAGGAGAGATTACTATGAAACCATAATGGGTTAAATAAACCATCTTCACCTTTATATAACGTAGCACTGTTTGATTATATACCTATAAGTGAATCAATACTTTAAAAGATGCAGTACAATTTTATTTCCCTTTCCATATTAGAGCCACGATACATCTATTGTCGATTTCTGTGTTTCTTTAAACCGAGGGTTAACGGATAGTGAAAGTAGAACTAACCTGACTGCATATAATTTTATTTTCTTCCCCATTGATATCAAAACTTGTCCACTATTTGAACAGGTATGTCCAGAACAACAACATAATGACCTCATGTACACAGCCAATATATTGGGGCCGCGGTGGCCGAGTGGTTTAGATGTCCCGACATATTACCACAAGCCCTTCACCTCTGGGAAGCGGGTTCGAATCCCATTTTTCTCCGGGTACTCCGGCTTTCCTCCACCAACAAACCTGGCACGTCCTTACATGACCCTGGCTGTTAATAGGACGTAAAAATAAACAAACCAAAGCCAATATATTTTCACGTGAATGTTTCCTTTCGCGTGAAATCCACGTGAAAAAATCCATGTGAATTTCACGTCTAAACATCACGTGAAAATCACGTGAAGTTAACGTGAAATTCATGTGAAATTTTCACATGAAATTCACTTTTTTGCCCCGGTGAGATTCACGTGAAGCAATGTTGCCTGTGAAATAGAGAGGTCATAGTAGATGTTCATCCACTTCAATTATGTCCGGGTATTTAGACTCAGTGGCACGTTCCTATGACTCAGAATACATTTTTTATTATATGTCTCATATGTAGAGTGTCCGAGGGTCGGACAATGTTTATTCATTTTTTTTATTCTAGGTCATAGGAAAAGGCCATCGTTGTATATCAAATGGGGCAGTATCGTGTGTTACCGATAATTTAGTGGAACGCCGGTTCGGTTCCGGCACCTGTCGTAATTTAGTAAAATTCCGGTTTCGTCCCGGTACCCGGTCGGTGATTAGTAGCGCCGCGGGGGTAATGACGTGTGCAATATTATGGGATGGACTTCATGGCGAAAAAGGAAAACAACGCTGAGAAGAATAAAGATGGATTTTAATAAGCTTCCTAATTATGGGACATAATCTTTGGTGCACAGGTTATTTGTACCTATAATGCATAAACTGTTTATAACGTCTATTAATGAAGTAACACAGGTAGGCTCGTTATATTTGAATATTGATGTCGGTATTGGCTAAGCATTGTTGGCAGCCTGCGGTATGCAGGACGGGGAGAAGTCCTGATTTGGCTATTATAGCCGAATACGGCTATAATAGCCAAATATAGTTATATGAACAGTGGCAAAACACATGGAATCTGCCGAAAAATGTATTCTAAGCAAAAAGCGAGTGTTACAGTAAATTGGAATATGATCCATGTTCTTAGTTATTACAAAAACGATGTTGAAATCAAAAACTCACCTGTGCAATTTTCTATTAAATCCCTGGTTTTTTATCGCCATAATAACAGAGTGAACAAAGGGGAGTAACTCTAACTGAAGGAGAACTCGGACCATACCCAAGTCGGCCCATTGACATTTTCGGCCGCCGGTCAAAAAGGGGGAAAAAAGTCGTATAAATCCCCTTCCGGTTGAAGCGACTCTGACTCGATTGGCACAAATATGGGAGAACATATGCAAGTTATTGTGATCTTCAGATGGATTAGAAATTGGTTAATAAGCGAATGCAGACAACAATTTCAATTTCCTGCTAGAAAAACGACGATTTTACAGGAAAATGCACAGGTGAGTTTTTCATTTTAACTTTGTTATCGTGACAAAGATAACGTACATAGCGCGTAAAACTCTCGCTTTTTGCAACATATACCTCTTCTGGAAGAATTAATGCGTTTTGCCACTGTTTATATAGCTATATTTGGCTATTATAGCCGTATTTGGCTATAATAGCCAAATCAGGACTTCTCCCCGACCTGGTATGTACATGTACTACCTGGAACGGCGATCTGTTCAATAAATGTGCGCTTTTAGCGTTACATATCTTGTGCGTTATATATAGAGATGGAACAGTGTTTTGATTGCGTTAAAGGTGGTATGAACGCAAAGGGATACAGACATATTCAATGTAGCGCGTTAGCGCTAACGCGCTACATGTACAATATGTCTGTTTCCTATTGCGTTCATACCACCTTTAACGCAATCAAAACACTGTTCAATCTATATATTTACATAAATTAGTCTAGTTTTACATGTTCGTGATCAAATTTAAAACGATGTTGGTTGCTAAGCTAGGTAACTACGGTAGTCAGGATGGCCGTCGATATGGTTCCGATTGTTGAATGTTATAGCTGCAGTTTGATTTGAACTATAACGATGACACCTTTCAATTATTTTTAAATATGTTTGTTTTCTTTAATTTGATCATAAATCAATAATGTCAATTTCGAATAAAAATTGAGATACATTTGTAATTGAGGCGGAAGGACTATCGGTATGTATCGTTGTCAGGGTAGTGATACGGTCCGAAGTAGAGCGAGCCGCCATATTTGATTTTCAATGAGGAAAGTAACTGTGATATAGCCTATTTATGGTATGACCATTGAGCTGCTTAATGTTGTCCATGTATGTATCGGTCTACGAACGCGATATAGACTACATTCTTCATAGTCACGACTTTTTTTTATTGTACGGATGATAGACAAGTGTTTGCATGGTGTGTGACTGACATGATTATGGAATTTTCCCCAAACATTCCGGAGGAAAGCCCCCGGTTGTGGCCCCGACCAGCGATTCATTTTGTTTTTAATTGCCATTACAATTCTTAAACAATTTGATGTCAAATGCATATTTAATTGGATTTGATAAAAACTCATTATTGTTATTTTGAAATCCAACAACGAAGAAACTTTGTTTACACTTCCTACTGTCAACCGAGTACTGACGAGCATAATACTGTCTGTGCTGCCTAAGGATCAGTCTTTAGACAAATAGAGGACCGGAATCGTTTTTTGGTTGATTATTAATTCAAAGCAAATTTGTCATATGTGAAAAGGTAAAATGTTAATTAAGTCATTAAATTTATTTAGATTATCTTATGACGCAAAATCTGAAGCGGGAACTAGAAGTAGTCCAATCCTACTCTGGGTTTATATTCATACGTCGTTGCGTTTACGCTAATTTGAACGCAACTCCCTTCCCGTTGAATATATAGGGGCATATGTAAATATATATTTGTATGCTGTATAATCACAGGCGACTGATGGTCCACCACATCGCGGTTGTTTAGGTTGGGATCAGTGTGGTATTAATATTGTTAATATAGTATTACAATGTCATGTCGCTATGGATGTTATGTTACCGATGTTAAAGTTGTATGGTCTATAATTTTTGCTCATTTTTGTCATAGTGAAAACTGTTTAAGTGTTAAACATATTTGTCTCCGTCTGTCTGAATTTTAAACTTTCTAATTTTACCACTTTTTATAAAATTGCAGCACTGGAATTATTTTTAACTATAAAGATAAAAAAATCTTTTGAACGTGTACACGTAAAAAATAGGCTCTAAAGATGCCGAATCATTCCGTCGCGACAATCTCGAAGTTATACGAGAGTTCTGAAACCAAGAGTAAATGTCTAAACATGGCAGTGTTTGAAGGCGCTTTATTAAAAACCAGGAATATATGATCCCTAGATTTCGGCTCTCTTATAGGCCGATATATGCTTTTAGGGAGCTAAATCATCAAGTTACATATAAATTTTCCAATATCAAATGTTTAAGCGACAGATCGTTACAGTGAAATTAGTATGCAATATAACTTAACTTAAGTAAGATACCTAAAAATACCCAGATACAATTGACATGGCACTCAATTGGACGAACATCAACTATGACCTCTCTATTACACAGGCAATATTTCTTCACGTGAAAACGTTAATAGGAATATGTTAGGCTATATATGATAGTGTTAAATGTTAGTATAATGTACACATTAGAAATTTATTCGTTTTTAAAATGTCATATTTTTGATGGATGAAGTGAAATAAAAATTATAGTAAATTATATGCAAATATCTTTGAAATACTATACTTTTCAAAATATGTAAACCACGGATGTGCATAAATCAAAAATAATAATCAAATGTGAAACGCTGCTGATGATCCAAGATATACTGTAATGATCACACAACGATCCATTGTTTTGTTGATCCTTGTCTAATGCATATAGCGACCAACTAAAGGTTTCAAGGTCCGGAGTACGTAACCTACGGTGGCCTTGTGTACAGTGTACATATTGGATTCCATTTTGTCAATCTTTTGGCACCCCCTTATGCATCATTAGACACAAAAATTAATTTCATCTATTTTTATTTCAAAGCGAAAAAGGATAAAAAAAAAACCAAGTAGTGCATATATTAGTTCTCAACAAGTATTGACAGATAACAATGATAACAATGTAGAGATAAAAAAAAACCACTGTTTTAAACATATTCATAAAAACAACAAAAGAGGTATTAATGTATCATTTAAAGGCCCACTACCTTTCCGAAACTGCCTTTATATTTTAAAATAGAAATATAAAACGAGATTGATAATTTTGTCACAAACGTTGTTATCTTGGAAAGGGCTGAAGTTGGTTGCGTGTTCCTAGTTCCTAGTTCCGTTTAATAAACGGAACTAGGAACCGTTTAATAAACGGAACTAGGAACCAGACCCGAGTTCCGTTTAACTTAAACGGTACTAGGAACCAGACCCGGGTTCCGTTTAAGCATATACGGAACTAGGAACCAGACTCGAGTTCCGTTTAACAAAAGTACTGTCAACGAGCCGAGTTCCGTTTATTAGGATTTCTACCTCTAATTGCATGTTCAATTACATATTATATACGGGAATCGAACTCTGAGCTTTCAGCAACGATACAACACAGAATCAATCTCTATAACACAGATTTCCTTAAACGGATCTGATACATAGACCTCACTTAAACGGAACTAGGAACCAGACCTGAGTTCCGTTTAACTTAAACGGAACTAGGAACCAGACCCGAGTTCCGTTTAACAAACATACTGGCCAACGAGCCGAGTTCCGTTTATTAGGATTTCTACCTCTAACTGCATGTTCAATTACATATTAGTTCCGTTTAAGCTTATACGGAACTAGGAACCAGACCCAAGTTTCTTTTAAGCTTAAACGGAACTAGGAACCAGACCTGAATTCCGTATAACCCCACTTTTGCATAGACATTTGTAAAGCTCACCTGACTCGAAGGGTCTGATATCGAATATAATAATAAAAGATATCTTATGTAATTCGATTAAATTCTGGATGGACCTTGCTCCTTCAATACATTTTAATTGGCTTGCCATAGCATTTACTCATTTTAGCTGAACTGGTCCAAAGGACCGAGTGAAGTTAAGCGATAACGCGACGTAATAATTGGATTTATGCACAACATAAAGTAATTTATATCAACTATTTTTTCATCTATTAATTATATTTCTCCGGTTCATCAGTATAAAATTATGTTCTGTGTCTGGGATATATCTCCCTTACTTAGTAGTCACGTGACGTTGATTTATCACGTGACTCTCGATGAACATTTTTACACACTTTGCAACGACCTGGGAAAGAAATTGAAAATACCCACCTCCTCCCCTTCTGTAATTTCCTCCAGACAAGTGTGATAGAAGATTTTATATAATTTGTTTGCATCAGAATTAAAATTTGATACTATTCTTTCTGTTGATATAATGATGGGATGGCGTTTTTTATTTGTAAGCTACCCCCATCTTTTTTGGCATGTAAAACAAGTTTATCACTGGCATTTAATCAATGCTCAATTTCGACATATACACAGTCTTTGTTGTTTTGTGGCCAAAAAACATAGCAGTGAATTTTGTGGGTTAAGCTATTTATATGGTAAAACAAAATACGATGATATAAAAGATAAAATGTTGCAGAATATCGAGATAAAGTTTGGTCTAAATTTATACTTGTCATGACACATGCATTAATTTTAACAATTACTTAAACAGATATGTAGCTAAGATAAATGTATGAATCATGTATTCTAAATAGTATGACAATTTATATAATAATACGTAAAATTTACAACTATTAAATGATAAATGATAAATGCCTATCGGAACAGATGCTATTATAGAAGTGTGTTTCAGAACACTGATTTTAATAAGTAAGGTATGGCATCTTTATTCACGATTATTTAATTAATTCTTCAAAGTTATTGATGAATCATACAATTTAGAAGTACAAGATCTAGAGGAAGAATCAAAACAATTATGATGGTGGTTATATGTTATGAAATCTATTAGTAGCCGTTACAAAATCTAGTGCACACTGAAAGATATTCAAGTTTGTTTCATTATTACAATAATTACAGCCAAACAAAAGTATTTGAAGGTCAAAGTGGTTATGAGTAAAATTTGTTAACTTATTTTTGAGAGTTCTGCGTTGTTCATTGTATTTACTACAGGAGAAGAAGTAATGTTCAGTGGTTTCATATGCATCACCACACTCGCACAATGGTGATTCTGCTAAGTGATTATTATAAAGATCAAAGCTTAAGTTACTACAGCAGTTCGGTAATTGACATCAGAATATTATCTTTCCTTTTGCCTGAATGTAAAAAAGTTTTGTACTACTCAATTATCTGTGGGTGTGATATCATTATATTCTGGTTTAGAAGTTTTTGAAAATGGTTAATAGAGGTGATATTGGTTAAATCAAATCTAAGTTCAAGTTCATTATCTTATTTCAGATTTTTTAGAATAAAACTATTAGCATAAATGGTAGATCTACTAAAAGGAATTGCAAACAATCTTTCATTTCTTAACAAATATGGGTTTTCATTATTAAAGTATTGTTCAATTAATTCGTTTAGATAGGAGGGAGCAGTTCCTGATTTTTATAAAGAAGGACAAGTCTATGTTTTTTGCGCTTTGTGATAAGTGTATCCCAGCCAAGTTCTGAGTAAAGTTTATAATGAGATATTCCCTTACGCAGTCCAGTGATAATTCGGGCAGCCTCTAATTAAATAGATTCAAGAAGTAATGCTTCCTGTTGTATACAATTACCAAACAAGATATCACCATATTCTAATATTGGTCTAATATATGAAACATAAATATTAGTTAGAGATTTTCGACTCAATTTAATTTAATAGTTTTTAAAAGGTTTATACAATTACAAGCTTTTTTGTAGATGTAGTGAATATGGTGGTGCCATTTACCATCCTCAGAAAGAAATAAGCCTAGATGTTTGTGGTTTTGACATTTTTGATAACCTCATTTTGGAATAAGACATCTGGACATATAATGTTTCTTTTGCGACTGAAAGTAAGCGATTCTGTTTTATCTGGGTTGAATTTAATATCCCATTGTTTAGACTATTTATCTATATTTTCAAGGTCCTCAGATAAACTATTTGCTGTATCTAAAGGAGAGATGTCCGTGACCTTAAAAAGAGAGATATCATCTGCAAATAGTCTTTTATCATTTGTTATACAATCAGTTATGTCATTTATATAGATTAGAAAAAGGAAAGGACCGAAGACATATCTAGAAGTAGAAGGTTCTCCAATATTCTTGAATTTTGCTTTAGCTATATATACTCCAGCTGTCCAAGGATAATCAGAACTGTAATGAGACCTGTAATTAGACATATTCTCAAGAATTGTACAGCGCCATATACGATTCTATTGGGATAGCTATTGTGGCTTTATTTGTGGAGTGTTACAACGCATTGTGTGGATTTATTCATATTGTCGAAAACTTAACAAATTATCTGTGGACATTCATTTTCCTAGTGGATTTGTGAACATTACTAATTCGGAACCTGGAAGGATTAAGGATTATACCAGGACATTCACATACAGATAATTAACACTTTAAATTATTGTATTACTCTTGTACCACCACCAATAACTTTTTTATAATTCAATTTTGCTTGTTACGAGCATTTTCATTGGCAAAAATATTTAAATAATCTCCAAAAATGGTCAGATAATTGGCTACTAAAGTTTCATCCGAACAAATGTAAGGTACTTCAGGTCAAGGGATCACCTAACAATAGAACATATCGACTCGCAAATCAAACTGGGGACGTGGTTCTGGAGAAAATCACCAACGAGAAAGATTTAGGAGTCACTGTGGACACTAATTTGGACTTCCGAACTCACATCCAAATTCAATAAACAAAGCTAATTCTGTACTCGGAATCATAAGAAGAGCATTCACCTTTTTGGATGAACCGATGTTCAAGCAATTATTCAAGGCGCTCGTGAGACCGCATCTCGAGTATGCGGCCAGTGCATGGAGCCCATACAAACTTATGGATATTCAGACGCTGGAGAATGTACAAAGAAGAGCTACAAAACTTCTACCCGGACTTAAGGATCTCACATACGAAGAGCGCTTAGCTAAACTGAAATTACCAACAATTAAACATCGGAGGTTTCGAGGTGATCTAATAAACGTTTTCAAAATAGTAAAGAAAAAGTTTGATGAAAAAGTCACTTCCGAGCTGTTTGTGTTTGATAAAAACGAAAGAACTCGTGGGCATAAATTGAAGTTGTATAAACAACGTTGCTGTACTGAACTGAGGAGAAATTCGTTTACTTTCAGAGTAGTGGATAGTTGGAACAATTTACCAGAAATAGTCGTGAACGCTGAAACCACTAAAGACTTCGAAATCCTCTTAGATAACCACTTAAAGGACAACATTTATAATAATTATTGATATATGTATATATATGAGCTAACAAATACCTGTACCATTGACATAAATGTAATTGTAATGTATATTTTGATGTTTTATGATATGGACATAGAGGCTTCTAGCCTACGTCCATTAACTTCAATTAAATTCAATTAAATTAAATTAAAAATTTACTTTATCAGCCATTAAAGGAAAAAATGGCGTCGCCGTTTATAACGTTGCTTCTGATTGGCTGAGATGACGGCGTGATGATTTCATAGACAAAAGAGTCCCATAATGAATTTTGAATATTGAAGAGATTATCTTTAGTAAATTGAATTATAAGGATTAATTTGAATATATTTTTTATGTTATGGATATATAACACAAAAATCTGAGTGTACTCTCATCATAAACCGCTTCGCAGTTTATTTATAGTACACTCAGATTTTTGTGTTATATCTCCATAACATAAAACATCTATTCAAGTTAATCCTTAAATATTGTAAACCATCTTGCAACCAGGACTTGCAAGCTTTCCAAAATGTTGTTAAAGTCAACGAAAACTGGTTTTCACTTGGATTTGGATCCTGCTACCACAGACAGGACAGATGACCATCTGTTCCCCACATTGAGTGCACGCAATGAGATGACCACACGGGAGAAAAGCAATACAGCGGTCGATTTCTGCACAAATCCTACACTTGAACAGTTTGTTTAAGTATTCATTTTCTTTTCTTGCCGTTTCAATAGCTTAAATAAAGAAATGAATGTAAATGTAAATTAAAAATATTATAAATGATCATAATTTGACAAGTTTAAATAAACTAATTGTGAAACAACAAGACGTTTTCAACACCGAATGTAAAATAATAGCTAAACCCCATGGATGATTGCTAGGGAAGGCTTAAGTTATAAGTAGTTATCCAGATCAATTTTACACCACGACTATATGAACATAATCAACATTACACTTAGATACATCACGAAATTACGCTTTCACAAAGATTCGATATTTTTTTACATATCTCGACTATATCGTAACACGTACATATTACATTTATATTGATATACATTTACATATTAACGATGCAAATACTATATCGCGTTTGCAATTCCCCGACATTTGTTAGATGATGATGTGATTCTGATGTATATGCTTAAATTCTTCAGTCTGCTTTAGTTTTTTTTCTTTATAAGATAAAGACAAAACAAAATTGTTACTTACACAGATGCATTTCTTCACTTCCATGGTTATATCAATGGGCTGTTGAATATATCAAGGTTAAAAAGGAAACATTATATGAAGTGGTATGAATCATTATTGGGAAAAGAAAAACAATACAAACCTTCAATATTAAAGTTATAAGTACCGTTACTGGGCAAAATTTTGACATGTTATTTTTTCTTCATAAATCTATTGAAAACCATATGGTTTGATGAATTAAGCCGTGAAACTTGTTGTTGTGTATACCTTATATATGTTTAAATTGAAACTTTCCGGCAGAAATTACTTTACAATTACTAATAACATTGTAAAAATGTGTAATGAAATTGTAGACCACAATTTGGCTCCATGGTCTGACCGTAAGTACTCACTACGCTTCACTATAGATGTACATATAATAATTTTGGCAGTACTGCTAAAAACCGATTCCAGCTCTTGTTTGTGTTCTTAAAACTAAAATCAATGCATTGAAAGTACTCTTACTTTCAAAACTTTTGGTAATGAATAACATTAAAAGCTTATCTTGATTCGTGAGTATGAAAAATACAGCAGATATACATGTAACTTTAAAACTAAACAAAATACAAACCTTCAAAATTAAAACTAAACAAAAACATTGAAAATGATTCTGTTTCATCTTATCTGAATTAAATTGTTTGCACCTCATCTCCAAACCATGAACCTTATCATTAGAAACAAGCGCAAGTCTCATTTGTAGATTTACATTTTGTATGTGATTTGCTTTATTTTTTGTAATAAAAAAACTTTAATTTACTTACTCAAGTTAAGGTCCGTATCAGCATCACTGTCCTCCTCATCACTAAGGCCAACCACCTCTCCAGCATCTTCTTTCTCAAATATTATATCCATTAAATCTGTAGCTATGAAGTCACGCCTCCCTACAAATACGATAAGGATACCAAATGGAAATATTCAAAGGGTTTTGAAATGTTGGGAGTGGGTTACATGTCAGTTTATAAAACAAACATTCACAAACAAGACTTTACAACTACCATTCAAAAGTATACTGTTTCATCTTATTTCAATATTAATCAAAAGTATCGAATTATCTACGTGTACATTGAATTGAAATTTTATCAATATACAGTCTGCGGCACGCGTAATCTTAGTCAGAAGAAAAATTGAAATGATATACAGTATATATACACTTGTATATCTTATCAAATGTCATATACGTTATAGCCGGAATGAATTCCGGAAATAAATCACCAAGATGTTCTACTGAAATGTCTATTGTATGGCAAAACAAAATAAAAATACAAACCCTTTCCAATGATATGGTTGATTTAAGAAAATCGATCAAATGTGTCAATTGCTCTCAACAATTTCATTAACTAATTAATTAACATAATACCAATCACGGTAGAAATATAAAAGTAAAATGATTTGACATAATTAGGTATGGCTATACTGTGAAAACCTAAGCCAGAACCAATAGAACGCTTCGAAGAAATTAGAGTTCGAGGTGGCGAGGTACGACTTCTGTCCCACGCCGTACTCTGAGCTAATCAATTACCTGTATTTTCGATGTAACAATTGATAGCCATTCTAATGGTTGCCTTTGAGTAGCCCATACTTCGTACACTCTGAGCAGCAGCGGAATACAAAGGATTTCTCTGCTCCTTGATTCTACATGTATCGACATAACTCAATGGTTGCGAATCTGAAGAGACAAAACGGAATCTGCTAAGAAAATAAAATACCTAAATCAAATTGTCACATCAAAGATACATGCCAAACAAGAATTCCAAGGAAATGAATGTGTCGCCTGTACAGCATCACAAAAAAATAGTTATTTACAGTTGAAAATATTGTTAATAGTTAGGTGAAGTTATCAAGTCCTGTAACTCTTGCAAATATTGATGGATTTTGACCAGTATCAAAGCACTCCGACATCTCATGATTTATATAAAGCAACATACCAAATTTGGTTGAAAATGGACAATAAATAGTTAAGTTATCGAGCAGAAACTATAAATTTATCTAGTTTTAACGATTTTAAAGTCCCGTAACTCTTGTAAATGTAGACGGATTTTGACCAGTATTGAACCCATTTAAGATCTCATTAGCATAAAGCAACATGTCAAATTTGGTTGCAATTGGAAAATAAATATTAAAGCTATTGAGCGGGAACAATGGTTTTATCTTTTTTGACGTAACTCTTGCAAATATTGACGGATTTTGACAATTATCGAAGTCATTCGAGATCTCATTGATATAAAGCAATATACAAAATTTGGTTGGAATCGGAGGATAAATACATAAGTAATTGCACGGAAAACGTTTCCCGGACGCCGACATATTGATACCGAAGTGTCGAAGTGTTGCAGACGACACAAAAACCATATTGTTGGTTTTTGTAAATTACATGGTCCTACGATTATTGATAAGAGCTGTTATCAAAATATTGCATTGATATTTAAAATAATCTCGAAATGTTTATCGAAACCTCTGTATCCATTTTCCGTATTTAGTGTTATCCCACGTTTACGTGATGAATATTATCGCAATTGAATGGGGGGTTGAGGTTGTGAGTGGGGGCTCAATTTAGGCTGTTTTGCAGCAACTCTGTTACACACTTTTTCATTACTCTTGCTCACCTGACCTTGTATTCCCAGGTGGAGGTAGGTTTTCTGAAATTAAGAAGAAAGTTGTTTTACGAATCTCATAATAGATCAAACTATTTCTTTTTGATCTCAACTCTTGGAAAATGTTTCATATACAGTTTATTGTATGTTTTGATTTGAAATGACAACGCCGCACTGTCTTGTCAGTGGTATAATTTAACATATATGTACATATACGAATTTCATCTTTTTATCTACATTGTATACCTGTGGCAGCGATGAGATGGTCGATCATAACTGGAATCGTCGACCTTACACAATTCCTACTTTGGTTTGTCTGACCTGCAACTGAATAAATCGGATACTATTGAGTTCAGGGATTTAGAGGCGTTATGACATTGGGAGCCACATAAAATAGAGATATGAGACTCAGTGAAAGTAATTAAAACGTGTTTGCTGTACTTAATCAAATGCTGCATTTCATTTTCATATTTTACTAAATCAGACTATTTACTTACAAGATATACCATATTCAAGGCACTGAATATTCAAATGCTCTATAAAAGCATTGCGTCACAATCACGTGCACCTTCATCTTGACTATATACTGGGCATTTTGCAAATACATATGTATATATAATACCGATGAATATGCACATGTAATACAACTCTGAAATTTGTATTTAGTTATTCTTAACTATTAAGTTAATATAAGTATATCACTTACCAGTGCTACTTTGATGTTGTGAAAGCTGCAAATAAAAAAATAACATGCAAAAAACACTAATAAGAAATCATTGGACTACAAAAAAATCAAGCTTTGATTCTAAACTTCTATACAACTTGAAGAAATACAACCTTCACATCTTTGTTGGTAAATTTAACAATTTTGACAGAGTTTTGAAAGTACATAAAAGACGCAAATGCATATGTTTATTGTAAAAGCTAATATCCATTTAAACAATGTTTAGAAAAGACAATACCGCGTTTTAAGACCTTTTGGACACAAGACAAATATATATCTTATATGTCATCAGGTAATCAAAAGACTGATATAGATTAAACTTATATTTTTTCTAAATAGATATTTGACACTAAGGACGACACTCACATTTCCAGCAAAAGACGCTTGGGTAAAATCGACCCCTTTGATCTTCAACACAAATCTACAGAACGGAAACCAGCGGGCATGTTCTACCCAGGGGTCATCTTCCGGTTCCCACTCCCTGAGGCCTCCGTCACAGTAGTGACACCGTACGGTATCCCCAACGCCTGGTGGAATTTAAAAAAAACAGGACATCAGCAATAAGAATCAACTTTAAGGGAGAAGATCCAAAGCAAGCTGAAAGAGTTACCTTTCAGTATCAGACTACATTTATATAACATTTCATCTACTAGTAATACAAAGAAAAGAGGGGTATTTTGCTCCAATTGTTTTAAGGTCTTTTTAATCAGAATACATACCCGTGTAAAAGAAACCAGCGGCTGCGAGCTGGTCTGGTGTCTGTAATATATTATCTGTGGGCCAATTCTCATGTCTGAAGGTTCTCCTTCTTTCTTCGACCTGGGAATGCTGAGGATGCTTCGGTGTGTAAATCTAAAACAGGTCATCAATAAAAATGACATATAGTTTTTATGAATTTTAAAAGTCATATTCATTAAGACTAGGCAACTATATCCAACCTTATCTAACTTGTTACGTCAATTGACATCAGGTTTACATTACTGAAATACCAAGTGAGCTTACCTGCATGCATTGGCATGCTTTCTTCCATGTAAATGTGTTGCCTTATTATAACAGTCAGATAAGAGTTAGACATGAATATAGAAATAAGCCTATGTTAAAAAAAATCTTTGATAACTCACCCTTGCCCATTGTGTCTGAATGTTGTTGATGTATTCCTGTCCTTTCTGTTTCCTAAGGTACGGACACTCCGGGCTATGTCTGGCATGTTCGACCCATGGGTCATCATCTCGATCCCATTTTGCAAGTCCGGTGTGACAATGGAAACATCGCACTGTATCTCCATATCCTAGAAGCAGTAAATTAAAACCCGTTTATCGCTACTCGGATAGAAATGGACATAAATGATGATTCATGATTCGTCATATGGCCACCCCAACCATTATGTATTGGGTTAGTAAACTTTATATTAGTGCAATATGGTAGCTATCGCGGCTCCTTTGAAATTAAAACGTATACACTACTATATGAATTACATCACCTTTTAAATATCATCCACATGTTGTTTGCTTTGTAATGAATCGTTCTAAAAGAAACAATGTGAAATCATTTTTCTATCTATCGTTACCAGATGAGGTAGGGAAAGTCAATTATAACCATTTAATCATACTCTCGACTGTGATTACATACCAAATTGGTGAAATTCGTATACGTACCGCCTAACACTTACTCCAGCAAAAATATGGAGAGACGTAGTCTATCGTATGGAACGCCATATCTGTCTCGTATGGTTCAAATATACTATATGAATTTTCATTATATTATATATCTTTTATCATTATATGATTTGATCCTATCGATATATGGTATCATTTTATCAATATTTGTTTTGATTTGACCAATGCACATACTTATCGTTTGTTCTATCATTATTTTATTTTCTTTTGTCATGGTATTATTTTCTTTTATTATATCAATCGATTTTACCATTATTTGATTTGGTGATATATATATTTGATTAACATCTATTATTGTTTTACTTATCATAATATCATTTTCATTTATCATTATATTATTGGATTTCATCTTTATTTGATTTGATTTCAGCTTTATTTGATTTGATTCCATCTTTATTTAATTTGATTTTAACATTGTATGATTCTACATCATATTATTTACAAACATCAATATTTTATTGCATATTTACTTTATATGGTGATATTTTTCAATTATATGATTGTACTTTACTATTGTAATGTAATGCTGTTGTAATGACGCAAGGGTCTCTGCTCTTCCGTTTTGGAACTTTTTATCGGGATTATTTTCTGTCATTTCTATGCCGCCAAATGGCATTACGCATTCTTCAGTGAATTCATGCGGTTGTACACACTACAGGTTTGTAAATTTTCTCTCGTGTTATTAAACAGTTAAATTAAAAAAAATTAAGCCATTTCGGTTTAAAAGGTACAATGTATTGTACTGCTAAATACATTTGAGGGTTGAAAAATGACAGCTAACTTTGAAAGGGGTTGCTTTCAAGTAAATACTTCATTCTGTACTTGTTCTCATAAAATATTTTCACTGGGATTGAGTAAAGGGAATTAATTTACTTGTTTAATTTGTTCATTTTCTAGGTATATTTTCTAGTATAATGCTAAATACAATTAAAAGAATAGCCAAAATAAAGACATGTATGTAATTGTAACTGATTTCTTGTTTAGCCAGGCCGATATTGTCTATAATTACCATTTTCTTATTTATATGAGAAAAAATTCTTTTTGATAAAATAGGTATAGCAGAGACTTTTACATGAGTATTAGTTTAATGTCCTATTAAAGGCCAGATTTGTTGGTGGAGGAAAGTCGGAATACTTTGAGAAAAAACACCAACCAGCGGTCAGTACTTGGCAACTGCCCCAATGGGATTCAAACTTGTGTCCCAGAGATGGAGCTATAAGATTGTGGTAATATGTTGGGCCGGGACATCTTAATTAACCACTTGGCCACCAGGTCCCCGACTTTTACATGATAATTATATACACGCCAGGGTCGTGTAAGGATGTGAGGTTAGTTGGTGGAGGAAAGCCAGAATACTCGGGAGAAAAGCCACCGACCAGTGGTCAGTAACCTGGCAACTGTCCCAAATGGGATTTGAACTCGCGACCCAGAGGTGGAGCTAGCTATAGGCTTGTGGTAATATGTCTGTACATCTTAACCCATTTGGCCACCGTGGCCCAGGCTTTTACATGTTTATGATATTCAAGACATTTCAAAATCGTTAATGTCATGCCATTATAATATCTAAATTAAATATCAGAATCAGTATTAATAGATGATAGAGGAAAGTTGGAGTACCCAGAGAAAAATCACTGACCAGCAGTCAATACCTGGAATCTACCACACATGGGATTCAAACTCGTAACCCAAAGGTAGTGGGCTTGTGGTAAATAAATGTCAAGACACCACTTTAACCACTCAGCACCCACAGCCCCTAACAAGCTACTCCATCTTTTTCACCTTCTGAATAATTTAAAACAGTGTGTTTTTAATAAGTGACCAATACTTATGATAGGACGGCAAAGAAAATTTATCAGAAAGTTGAAATTAAAGTGATCATGAAGTCATTTTGCAGGGACAAATATGCAATTGTGTGTTTGGCTTAAAACTGCATGTAGAAAATAAGATTTTCATCTGGAATAGGAAAGGGGAGGTAATTGACTGATTTGCTCACTTTCATGCATTCAGCTAACATTCATTTCAAAACTTCCCGGTACCTCTTAATAACTTGTTGGGTGTCGTACAATACATATTACATGAATTCTGGATATTAACTTGATGTGTATCATTACAGTATAATTATGTGATTCTCTATTACATGTATATGATTTAAAAACAATGTTAAACATTCTAATCTTGTTCTCTAAAAGGTATGTATTTGTAAGGGATTGAGTGTTTGACGAGGACGATATTGTTTTATTATTATCAATTTCATTTTCTTACTTATATGAGGAAAAACACAGTTTCTTTTTGATAAAATGGGTATAGGGGAGTTTTTTACATGATTATTCATGAACATGCATATTTCCAGGGTACATGTAAGAACACGAAACTTGTGATGTCATATACATGACATTTCCAAATCTTTTATACTGGGTAACATGTCATTATTTATATCTCCCCCTACTGACAGATTCTTTGGAAAAACGCAAATGTATAAATAATATATATATCCCTTCGCTGACTGAACATTTTTTCAAGAATTCTTTCAAATTCATTACATTGATAACATATTATACATGGTATTTATGATACAGATGAAACACTTTGATATCGATATATATAATATTATTTTTATTATTGTATAATGACATGTTTTTATTACTGAACTCAGTCTTGAAAATGCTATAACATAACAAAAACAAACATTCTTCATGGAACAGTATGTACTGTAAAAGCAATCTAAAATTGGTCCTAATAGGAAAAGTTATTGAAATTAAAAACAATCAATTTCTCCATTACTACTGAAAACTGACTTTGAAAGGGTTTGCTTTCATTTGCCAAAGTCTTTAATTATTTATAATTGAAGTATTACCTAATAAGCTGTTCTACTTCCATGACAGACACCACATGAGAAGTTCTAATTTGGATTGAATAAAGGGAGGTAATTGCCCCCCCCCCAACTGGTACTCATCATGGATTTAAGTATTCTTATTGAAATGAATAGCAGATTTTCTGTATAATTAAATTTTTGTCCCCGGAGACAGTGTGGTATGAAGGTTTATTTACCCTTAGATGTAATATTCCTCACGAAATATTTCATCTTCAGATAAATAAACCTTCATATCACACTGTCAAAGGGTCCATAAATGTACAGTAGTGTATGTAGAATTGATGAAAAATAATTTGGTAGACCCATACCCAAGGCAGATTTTCATAGGAATACAAAACATTAAATAGTCATTCTGATGCTACTTTTATTAGGGAAAATTAGTAACCTAAAGACAAAATAATGCATCTTATCTTAACAGGTAAATACATTATTCACCAAAAAGGTATGTGAATGTGTACATTCAGGTGCTTTTTGTTAGGAAATTAAGATATTTTTTGAAGATTAGGATGAGACGTGAAAGAATAGGCTACCTTCCGAAGAATTGGTAAGTTGTAATAGAATCGGACTATCTTCCCAAGGTTAGGATAAGTCTTAAAAGAATCAAACTACCAGTTTTGAATTCGGAGTGCCTGTAACATGCTGAAATCAAATGGAAGGCTACAGAGTTTGTTCAAATAAATGGACTTGACCTTAATTTAAGGTCACAGTGTCAAATGAGCTTAAATCTTTAAATGACTCCTCTATCAATAATTGACTGGTCTGATGTAGTCATATGCATGGAACATGTATTACGTTTGCAGCATGCTGGGCTGAAGGGCTACCAATTATGATTTTGATCAAAAGAATGACCCTGACCTTCATTCAAAGTCACAGCCACAGGGGTCAAATAGACTAAAATTGTAAAATGACTTTGAATTGTTGGATATTGCTTCCTAAGCTTATGAAACCGCTCTCTTTTAAGAGTAAAAGCAAGAGTTATATCCCTTTCGCGACATTCCTTCATACAGACAGAATAGATCAGAGATATGTAACATGACCCCTTGTGTGTAATTTTTCATTTAATTTCCATACACGTATGCACCGTATACATGTACATTAATATGAATAGCGCATATTTGATATTTTGGAGAATTATCACGAGTTATCATGGTCCTTTTCGTCTCTCATTTCATCTGCAACATCCCTTAAGGTGTTGCCCCACTAGTAAATCAGAGATATGCATAACATGATCCCTTGTGCGTTATTCTTCATTCAGTTTCTTACTTTGGAGAATTATCACGAGTTATCATGGTCCTTTATGTCTCTCATTTCATCTGCAACACCCCTTAAGGTGTTGCCCAACTAGTATGAAATGAGAGACGTAAGGTGCGATAACAGAGTTATCGTTCCTTTGGAACGAATGTTAACCACGACGATTTTAACCTACCAACACGCTTATAACCGCAAGTTGGGTAATAAGGAAATTGACAGAAAGTTTTTAATGATATTTTACAGTTAAGTTAATCCAGGCGTGATCTATCTTCTGAGATAGTTGTTGACTCTACGAAAATTCATTTGAGGGAGAAATTTTGGGTCAAACAGGCAAAAATCGACATTTGCACCGCTAGTTTCTGTTTAATTCGTCCTGTTGAATTTAATGATACAGTAGATGAACAGAAATTATCAGTAGTAAAAAGGTGATGTTTTTCTGAATAAAATGGTTCCTTTAAGTCTTTAATAGGTGCCACAAAACTCCAACACGGTGGTCTCGAAATTAGGTATATTTTTGACGTTGATCAGGAATTTCCCCATAGAATGTTCTAGAAGGTTCTCGAAGCGTCTACATATGACGTCATTTCCGGAAATGCCGGTTCGTGAATGTTGACGCCGCCTTCGCTGTTCAAGTTAAGTATCCAATATAAGGTAAGTAGTTATGCATTTTATGTTTTGTAGACACTTGATCACTATCGTTGGATATAAGTATTATTTCATGTGTAATATTTGATGTTAAGAGTTTGTTGTTGTCTGATTTGATTGTGTTTGTAAGCCTGCAGTTCAGAGTGTTAGGCCTACCAGTACTGTTAATTATAAATATAACACGCGACTGACTGACAACAGAACCAAAGCGTTTCAAATCATAGCTTGAAAACTGTCAGTTGTACTTGCTCTGAGACAGATGCTGTTTGAATATACGTTACTGCTAATATAGTGTTTGATTGTGTAATTAAATTGCTACATAAGCCATAGTTGACGCTTGTTTAGATTGTTTTTTTATAACTGTTTACAACTGCAGCCAGTCTAAAAATAGCACCGAGCTTCACCTGTGTGTAGTCCGCGATCCGTTGACGAGTCCAGCACTAGGCCTTATAATGCATTAGTGCTGTAGTTAACAATTTGAAGACTTTTAATGAATTTCACTGACAGTGTGTCAGGACATTTCGATTTCCTGACCATGTCTTGATGACATGGTTTTTGTAGGGTCCTAAGTTTTGATATTAAAACAATTCCTATGAGTAAATGCATGGGTAAAACAGAACAGACATGGTTTCCAGAATTTTAAACAAGTTATTCTCACTATTCTAATTCGACAGACAAACCGATTGATTACGGGTATCGTCCAATTACTTCAATCGGTTAACAATTAAGGAATGTACATGTGCATATTAATGAGTGTGATTGACAACATACCAACAGTGTGCACGTGCATACATATACACAACTTGTGCAGACACCACACATCATGTCTGATACAGATAACACATAAAGTTTGTGCAATTTGTTTCGCATATCACACATATATATATATACATGTACATGTGTAGTGGACCATTGTATTGATAATATTACACCATCAATACTTAGTGTTAAGGAAATTCTTGTTAAATGATTTATTACAGTTTTATTTTACACAATATATACTAGGTTTATTGCTTAATTAATTTATATTCATTATGTCCTTATGTGTCAGGAACCATTTAGCATTGCTTTGCCCTCAAGAAAATCTAAATAACTCTTTCAAGGGAGGCAATTCAAGATTTATCCCTCCACATACATAGACCATAATTGTATATGGTTTGTGAATGGTTAAGAAGTTCAGACATGATACCACTAGCCCTCCACCTCTGAAACCAATTGCGAGTTGAATCCCATGTGGGGCAGTAAGTTGTTAGGTACTGCTGGTCCATGGTTTTTCTCCGGGCACTCTGGCTTTCCTTGAGCATCTAAACCTAGCACATCCAAATGTGTGAAATGGAAGATGAGCAGTAACTGAACAAATAAAAGTTGTAAACATTGAATAAAACCCCAACAATGATAAGAGACTTAAATTCTACATGTAACGTTACATATAGATTTTTACCAGTATTTATATGTACAATGTACACACAAGATGTTTCGTTTATACATGGCATATACAGTTACAGAAGTTAAACGAAAGTTTTAAAACTAAAAGTGAAGTACATGTTTATAAAGATTATATACCGGACCCTATATAATTACTATGTGTATATATATATATATAAAAAAACACTGATTCCTTTATATATTAATACAGCTACTGAACAAATTTGATTTTCTTTAAATTTCTTCCATAAATATTTTTTTAATATAGAAACATGTACACTGACTTGGTATCTTGAAAAAATAAAAGTTGCAAACATGGAATAAAACCCCAATAAAGATAAGAGACTTAGTTCTACATGTAACGTTACATGTAGAGATATATACCAGTATGTATATGTACAATGTATACATACACAAGATGTTTTGTTTATACATAGCATATACAGTACAGAAGTTGAACGAAAGTTTTAAAACTAAAAGTGAAGTACATGTATATAAAGATTATATACCGGACTCTATATAATTATGTATGTGTATAAAAAAACCCAAAAAACACCGATTCCATTATCTATCAACACAGCTACTGAACAAATTTGATTTTCTTTACATTTCTTCCATAAATATTTTTTATAATTTTTCTTTTATTTAGAAACATGTACACTTATTCAAGATTTTTTTTCTTCAAAATACCAAATGTACATGTTTCTAAATAAAAGAAAAATTATAAAAAATATTTATGGAAGAAATGTAAAGAAAATCAAATTTGTTCAGTAGCTGTGTTGATAGATAATGGAATCGGTGTTTTTTGGGTTTTTTTTATACACATACATAATTATATAGAGTCCGGTATATAATCTTTATATATAGTTAGTATTCCATAAACCAGAATAGTCTAAGCCCTTTCGTAAAATTATTGTACAAAACACACATGGCAAAAACCATGGCATAATGCTGAATGTTGAAACATATAATACAATATTTTTCTTACATTAATATTTGAAGCTACATGTATATCACTGCTATACAAACATACAATGTACATTGTATTTGCACATAAATTTTGACTAAGAATGTCTCATTTAGCTATATTCTGGAAACAAATATAATTTTTTGCAAGCTTAAGTGCTGGCTGGTGCTCAAAATCTCCTGCAATTATGGAGTTATCTCCCCTGCTGACAAATTTTATAGTAAATACAAACAGATGTATACATGTACATGTATATCCATTGATTCAGTGATTGGAAATTTTTAATAGCATTTTTGATGAAATGTGGGTAGTGGAGACATTTAAATAATTATTTATGAAAATGCATATTTCCAAAGTAAGAGTTCAAAACTTTGTGATGCCATATGCATGATATTTCCACTTCTTTGATGCCATTTTTAACTTTTTATAAGTCAGAAAAAGTAAAAATATATATTGCAGAATAACAATGTAAGTATAAGGATTTGTGCTGATATTGGTGATGTCATTGAGTATATGATTACATATATACATGTATATATATACTGATGATGGTGTCTGATAACTACATGTATGTGATATGCTAGGATGAAGGGCTACTAAGTTTGACGGGTCACTTTGTTAAAATGAATTACCTTGACCTTAATTCAAGGCCGCATGATTCAAATGGATTACCTAGAGGCCTAGACACCTGATATTACATGGGTCATAAAAAATACTCGAACATCGGCCCCATTCCCCTCGGCAAAACCTCTAAATTTTTCCCAATTCAAGCCTTAAATTCCCAAAAATCAAAATTTCTTGAAAACTATCCAAAAATATTGCATGAACTTAGAACTTTGGTTAAGACTTTAAATATTTGTGAACTGGCTTCAGAAAAGTACATAAACTACATTGAAAATAAAAAAATCTTATTCGTTATTTTCCCCAAATTCAAAGCCTCAGGCCCCATTCCCAAAGCAGTGAGAAAAAGCCCTGTATATACTTAAACTGGAAATTCTTAACACTTGAATGCATAATCAGAATTGTCACTTTTGAGTGAATATGAAGCCATATGTCAGGATCAAATTGAAATATGTAATCATGACATGATTTTTTCTTCATTTCATTGGAGAAGCTTATTACTATACATTTTTATTTAAAATCTTGTAACCTATTTTGTTCACCATAAAGGTGTGTTAATGTGTACATTCAGGGACTTCTTGTTTGGTAATTAAAATATACTTCCAAAGATTTGGTTGAGATGTAAAAGAATAGGACTACCTTCCGAAGATTAAGATGAGTCGTCAAAGAATCAAACTACCAGGTTTGAATTGGGAGTGCTAGTTTTATTTCACCTCCAATAGGTAAAAGAATAGGCCTACCTTCCGAAGATAAGATAAGTTGTAAATCGAACTACCTTCGGACATTTAGGATAAGTCGTAAGAGAATTAACCTACCAGTTTTGAATTGGGAGTGCTAGTTTTATTCACTTGCAATAATTTTTTGTCAATAGTCATGCAGACCTGATTTTTGTATTCCTGGTGTTAGGTCTGTAACATGCTGAAATGGAAGGCTACAGAGTTTGTTCAAATTTATAAATGGACTTTACCTTAATTACGGCCACAGTGTCAAATGGATTAAATTCTTCAAATGACTACTCTATCAATAATTGACTGGCCTGTAGTCATGTGCATGGTACATGCATTATGTTTGTAGCATGCTGGGATGAAGGGCTACTTATTGTAAGTTTGATCAAATGAATGACCTTGACCTTTATTCAAGGTCACAGTCACAAGGGTCAAATAGACTTAAATCGTAAAATGACATTAGTCGTGCGATATTGTTTCCGAAGCTGAACCGCTCTTTTCGCGATCCAATCCTCCATACAGGTGTTGCCCACTATAGTAGTTTAATCGACAAAATAGATCCAAGATCTGTAACATGGTCCTTTGTGCGTTATACTTCATTCAATTTCCATACACATATGCACTGTATACATGTTCATTTGTATGCATATGTGGATACTTAAGCTTGCATTTCTTTCGGAGAATTGCCATGAGTTATCAATTCATGGTCCTTAGCGTCTCTCATTTCATTCGCAACACCCCTTAAGGTGTTGCCCCACTAGTTAAACTACACCAATATTCTGATATAACAATACATGTACATGACTACATGTTCATACAAAATATTTAAATAAGAGTAAAATATAAAAAAAAAGTTAAATATTTGACTGTTATGAAATACATATACCTTTACATCTGGGGGCTTTTTCTGCAGGTATTTCTGTTCTTGTTCGTCTTCATTTCTGCCATTTGTTTTGTCTGTTTTGTCGTTTTTGTGCAATGTGGATGGGGAAAGTGAACGCATTGAATCTTTGAAAAACTCACAATGCGGTGATTTTCTCTTATGGAAGTCATACGGAGCACCTTGGAGCTCGCTACAATTGACACAAAGTCCACATGAAGTGCATTCTACAGTGTATGATCCACTGTCGCTACAGGTAAAACCTGCATCTACTAAGGTTTTGGTATCATATTCATCTGTTCGCCACTGTACGAAGCTTTCCCTTCGAACTGATTCGTCCTGCACAAGATATATGTGTAAGTTCACTGGAACACATATATTGTACCATGAAACACATTGCAGATGAAAAGTTGTCAGTGTTTTGGACTGGATACTAAGTATGCATAAACCGAAATATGTCTCGGTGACGAAGCCATTGCGCACACAGCGGAAGAAGATAAATATGCCAGTATGCTCTGAAACAAACAAAAGGCTTTTGTTATTTACGAGAGATGTGTGTATATTTTACTTTAGGTTTTTTCATGAATACATCAAGTGGTTAATAGATATGGAACTTATTCCACACACGAGGGACTTATTTTGGAATATCACAGCAACAGACACGAGCTAAAAGGTTGACTTATAAGTTATAATATAATGTAAGTGTGGAATAAAATCCAAATTCTCATGAAATCAAATAAATATTAACAAGTTGTGTATGCCACACGTGGTACATAATTCTGATTAACAAACACGATGAACTTTGACCGATCTACTTTTTTGTCTGTGTCACATCATCATTTCTCAGTGTCATAATCGAGTGACGTAATGTATTATGTTGTGATCACCGATTGACGTCCAAACTGCTTTTGGTAAGGTTATGTGGCGTGGTCGTTGTGTCAAAACGCATGATGTTTGCATGCGTGGTTTGAAATCGACCGAAACACTGTCTAATATAAAGTGTGACTGGTTTTGACATAGGAGGTATGGTAGAGTTAATGATTTTGGAACGGACTTGGCGTTGAAGATAATATGGCGTGACGATTATGTGGCGGGAAGAAGACGGCACCGTGCCGTGCGCATGCTATTATATATTCCACAAATTAGCATAAATACAGTATATTTAAGCATTAAAATTACTTGTTGGGGGATTTATGGTCCTATATTTCCCCAATACTGCAGACAAATATTTCCCCAATACTGCAGACAAATTGAATAACGCGCGTTAGCGCGTTATAATTAAATTTGTCCTATATGGAACGAATAACTTATTGCACCAAGAGCAATCTAAATTATTTTATATGTACGTTTGTGGTAATTCGACACATATATACTCATCAGTTAATGTTCAAATAATGAGTATCGTTTATGCTCTGTGGGCGGTGGAGCATCTTTAAATGCTTAAAAAGGGTTAAAAGTGTATGCAATCTTTACACAGATTATTTAACGAGTGTAATATTACCTACCAATTATTGAGCACATAGACAGATTGTGCAGCAGACGAAATCCGTTGTAATGACAACAATACCGATAAACAATTTTAATAGGTTATTGTCCAATCACTAAGAATCGTTGATTATTATAACCTTATCATTGTCATATAAGTATTTGAAAGCCATCTTCAATTTTAATCAATCCAGTGGTATACGAGGAAAAATTTATTTTCTTCTAACTTTTATTTCTCAAGATACCTGAGAATTTCTTCAATTGCTCCAGAAAAAGAATTAATTTAATCTGTAAGAAAATCGGTAAAAGCTAAGGTTACATCATAAGAGACCTACCTCTCAAAGCATACTTTGTTTTTCCATCGAGAAACCGCATCTTCTTTCTGCTTGTGTGATCACATATCTAAAACAGAAACAAACTGGTCAATTTCAATTTAATGAATCAGGTTGCTATTGTTATTTTAAGATTTTATCATATGTACACGTTGTTTTTGTGTCATCAAACAGACATCCATAAAGCATACCATAAACACATACGAATGTATTAGCTGGGCGACACCTGAAGGAGTGTCGCGGGTGAAATGAAGAGAAGAGAAATGGGAGATTACTCTTGTTGTTACTGTAAACAACGGCACACGGGACGTAACTCTGTCGGCCGGATATAGAATTCCCGATGTTTGCTGAGTACATGCATATCATTATCTTTCGGCCAACATCGTAATATTTACCGGAAGTCTGACTTAGAGTGTGATTACCTTAAACGGGGCCAATTTCATTAGGTTATGGAAAATATACCAGAGTTTCAAGTCATTTCAGGATTATAGTCTATTTGATCCGGTTCAAATCTTAAAACAAGAGGCCCAGAGGGCCTGTATCGCTCACCTGGTTTGTAATGCCAGGAAATGTTCTGAATGTTCATTGTTTCTTTTCTGAAGGAATTTGAATATTTACCTCTAATTCCCCTATTGGGCCCAGCCAAAATTTATACCGGTTCTGTTCCCTTTCCCCCAAGAATGTTTGTGGTCAAATTTGGTTACAATCCATGCAGAACTCTAGGAAAAGTAGCGATTTATAGGATTAACATCTAATTCCCCTATTGGGCACCGCCCCTATACTGCCCCCAGGCGGCCAGAGCCAAAATTTATACAAGTTCTGTTCCCCTTCCCCCAAGAATGTTTGTGGCCAAATTTGGTTACAATCCATGCAGAATTCTAGGACAAGTAGCGATTTATAGGATTTAACTCTATTTCCCCTATTGGGCCCCGCCCCTCCTGCCCCGGGGAGTCAAAGCCAAAATTTATACAAGTTCTGTTCCACTTCTCCCAAGGATGTTTGTGGTAAAATTTGGTTACAATCCATGCAGAACTCTAGGACAAGTAGCGATTTAAAGGATTTACCTCTAATTCTCCTATTGGGCCCCGCCCCTACTGCCCCCAGGCGATCAGAGCCAAAATTTATACAAGTTCTGTTCCCCTTCCTCAAAGAATGTTTGTGGCCAAATTTGGTTATAATCCATGCAGAATTCTAGGACAAGTAGCGATTTATAGGATTTAACTCTATTTCCCCTATTGGGCCCCGCCCCTCCTACCCCGGGGAGTCAAAGCCAAAATTTATACAAGTTCTGTTCCACTTCTCCCAAGGATGTTTGTGGTAAAATTTGGTTACAATCAATGCAGAACTCTAGGACAAGTAGCGATGTATATGATTTATCTCTAATTCCTCTATTGGGCCCCGCCCCTCCTGCCCCCGGGGTGGTCAGAGCCAAAATTTATACAAGTTCTATTCCCCTTCCCCCAAGGATGTTTGTGGACAAATTTGGTTACAATCCATGCAGAACTCTATATCAAGTAGCGATTTATAGGATTTACCTCTAATTCCCCTATTGGGCCCCGCCCCTACTGCCCCTGGGGAGTCAGAGCCAAAATTTATACAAGTTCTGTTCCCCTTCCCCCAAGGATATTTGTGGCCAGATTTGCATGGTTACAATCCATGCAGAACTCTATGACTAGTAGTGATTTAAAGGAAATGTTGACGGACGGACGGATGGACGACGAACGACGGACGCCGCGCCTTGACATCAGCTCACCGGCCCTTCGGGCCAGGTGAGCTAATATGAATTAAAAGAAACACCTTTTGGACCCACTCCTCAGGCCCCTACGAGTCAGTCATGGAAAATGTGTTAATAGGATTCAATTGCCACATCATACTGATAATTCTGACAACATTTGATTCATTTTCTATTACAAATGGCCGAAAAATGTTCAAAAATTTGGTTTCCTTATAAAAACTATAGTAAACTTGACCCCCTTCCCAAGGGGAAATATGAGACCAGGGTCATATATTATTCATAATTTTTGTAAAGGACCCTAAGATCTTTCTATCTATGAAGAGTATTTGATTCTACCATTTCCAGAATTGTAGAAGAAGGTTTTTGAAGTTTTAGCCAATCCTATTTGACCACTTTTAGCCCCACCCCTTAGGCATCTGGGGGTCAGTTATGGAAATTTCATTAATATGATTCAATGGCCATTTCATACTAATAACTCTGACATTGTTTTACTCATATTCTATTACTAAAGAACAAATAATGCTCAAAAATGAGTTTTACCTATATAAACTATGGTAAAGTTGACCCCCTCCCCAAGGGGTAACGTTATTCCATCTATGGAGAGTATTTGATTCTACCATTTCCGGAATTTTAGAAGAAGATTTTTGAAGTTTTAGCCTATTTGACACCTTTTGGCCCAACCCTCAGGCCCCTAGGGGACCATATAATTCACATTTTTTTTTATCTTTGGCAATGAAAGGTTTCTGCAAAATTTCATTGAATTTAGTTCAGTGATTCTTACGATGGCCGATAGCAGCCTGACACAAATATATAGTAAATGTGTCACGCTGTTTAACAGCAATACTATGACACAAAAATCTCTAGTAAAGTAAATGTGTACCGATAATTTGTACAGTAAACAGCATGACACAAAAATCTCTAGTAAAGTAAATGTGTCACGATATTTTGTACAAAACATAATGACACAAAAATCTCTCCAAATGAAAATGTGTCACGCTGTTTTACGTTACAGCATGACACAAAAATCTCTCGTGTAATAGGAGACCGGAATGTGTCATCAAACATGTCATTTGGGGCGAAGTGTCTGGTAGGTCTGGTATTCCAGAATGGCAGACAAATAATGGGATGTTCTGCTGACTGAAACTACAACACAACGATAACCGTTTTTGTGTTCTAATAAAGCTGAAGGGATTCTACATACTTTTTGAGAGGTCATTATAAATGCACACTTTCAAAATAGTTAAAAACAGCATTCCTAACGTTCACACCCTATCCTATCTATTATGCTATTTGAACATCAAGATATATGCTATAACATATTTGTTTAAAACAATCACGCATTGACAGACTTAATTACATGATTTATTTATAAATATGCTCAAGCGTAATACATTATGGTATTTTCTGTCAATTTGTGGACAGTTTATATGGATCGATCCATATAAATCTGACATACTTTCTTCAATTCTTGGTATAAAGTCTTTGTTTTCACTGAACAGACACCTTTTAGAGTATGCTAAACGGAAATTATCATATTGGGAGATCGCTCTACTTTCACAAAAGCAGTATGGCGTAATGTTGAGGTACTTTTTTCCCAGACAAGTATATATGCAAGTAATATCGAGTTTTCGTAGAAAATACCCAGTAAATTTAATAACTATTATTTGTTCAAAGGCGTTAAAGAAGAACCTGTCATTTAAAATGTTCTTTTCTATATGAATTGATTCTCTCAAAATACAGGATGATACAATGTAGTTGTCTATTTCATTTATTTTTTATGTTTCGATGTTTTGATACAGTACTAACGCTACTGGTAAAAGACTACAAAAAAACGGAAGTCCGTCTAAAAGGGGGTCACTCCGTCATACAATAGCATATTCATGTCACGTCAAAAGTATGCCTGTAAATTAAAACAATGAACATGTATGTAGAGTCCCTTCAGCTTAGTTAGAACACAAAAACGTCTATCGTCTTGTTGTAGCTTCAGTCAGCAGAAGTATCCCAATATTTGTCTGCCTTTCTGGAATACCATACCTATTTCCGCGAAAAGACACTTCGTCCAAAAATGACATGTTTGATTACCTACACATTCCGGTCTCCTATTACACGAGAGATTTTTGTGTCATGCTGTAACGTAAAACAGCGTGACACATTTTCATTTGGAGAGATTTTTGTGTCATTATGTAGCGTGGAAATTTATGTCACGCTTAATTTTTATTAGTTGTTAAAGTTAAAGTTTATTGTATTGTAAAATAACAGTTTTATACTATTTAGTTAATAGTTTTAGTTTATATATATACAGTATGTTTAGTGTATATATACATACATAGGACAGTTAGGGACCAGGTGGCCACGCGCACGTGCCCATCTGGGGTCGTTACGTATAAGGGAGCTAGGGCACCGCATTCCGTTTTCCATATAAGGAGTTGTTTACGACTAGGGCTGTGTATTAGGGTCCAGTTTGATGGACAGGTTGCGTAAGGTGTTCGTATTAATAGTAACAGAGAGCTAAATTTAGGTAGTCCGGCCAGCCAATTAGAGCTAGGTTGGGAGGGGGGATGGAAGTAGGTAGAAATACGTAATCATATTAAGACTCAGCCAATGAACGTGAGAATGAATATGGAAGGAGCGAGGTTTTAGCCAATTAGATGATAGTATGAAAGTGGTATAAAAGGGGGTGCACGTGAAGAAAAGAGAGAGTACATGGAAATTTTGGGACCTACTCCACACATCTCAGGATCAGTTATTTTAATTCGGATTACTTTACTACACTTAGTGTTTGTGACTATGGGATTTATACTTGGGATGTACTGTACGGATATTTCCTACATGTATCAGTGATGTGATATACATACGGATTACTCTATCATTCTTAAAGTGTGACCATGGGATTTATACTTGCATTTGGGATGTACTGAATACTTCGCAATTATGGATATCACCTAGCAGTGATCATGAACTTAAGTGAAACAGTGTGCCAGTGTGTGTGTTCCTAGTGGATTTATTGTGAACTATATTACGTGGATGTTTATGTGAATAAACTATGTGAATTTTAAAGTGACGTTTTCTAGTTTTCCCTGCCGTAGTCACCTTCCATCACGGACTTAGATATACAATAGCGTCTCGTCATATAGCCTAAGTGCTATCATATTTTGGAGAAACGCTACAAATGGTGGCAGCGGTGGGATGGAAGTTACCATGATTACGGCAGTGGAAATGTTACTTTGCTGAACTTTTTGGATTTTATATTTGTGACTATTTGTGGTAATGGATATTCCGGAAACATCGAGGAGATCATTTCAGCGAGGGCTCACTTTTCCGCATGTGCGTCGAAATTTCAATTATAATTTCGACCACAGTGAAGTGATGAGTGCTGATTTGCTTTATTATTCACCTCGGACATTCCGTGATTCGGATGTTGAAATATCATCGATGACCACTACTCCGAGTGTTGGACAAATAGGGACTACAGTGAGTTGTGATATATGTGCTTCGTGTTCACGGACAGCGAATCAACGCAAGTCGGAACATCAATATACGGGATTCATTCTAAGATGGATTATTGTGTTGCTGTATTTGGCAAGTTCTGTGGGTATAGTGTACTATAGATACCCAAACCACATTATCATGTGCTTCATAAAAGAGTTTAAAGTGTTTGGAACTCTAGTGTTCTGGTTGTGTATCACGTGTTCTGTGATAGTGAATTCGATTCAGAATCCCGTGATGGTAGACATAGTGACAAATATGTCCCAGGGATTAGTGGACGATAGTGAATTAGTGTCGTCAAACAGCCAAGATGAAGCGATATTCAGTAGGAGTAACTAAACAAGAAGGAATTATGTACGCGAAATTCCGTCAAATGTGTCCCTGCTGGAGCAGTAGGCCGTGCGCGCGCGTCGGCCGCGCGGGAATGGAGGACTAATACAGGCGAGGAACGGAGTGAAGACTGTACCCAGCAATATGTGCTACTAACAGGGATACAGACACAATGAGTTTTGTGAAATTATTTCTTCCGCGGGAAACTGCAAACAGGAAGAAGAGTACGACTTACTCGAGACCAGAGTAATGTGTAATGTAATAATGTGTGATTTAGCTACGGAAGTGTGTAATATGGTGGACTGAAAAGTTGACACCGGAGACGTACTTTTATATCCGTAGATCTCTATAGCGGTGCTATGAGGATCGTCCTGTATTGGAGCCTGACCTTTCCCTGTGTAAGACAGCCGATGTAAACACGTTGTTTGTGGTAGTGATTTTATCAAAATTTATCATTCGGGAACTATCGTTGTTAAGACAGTCGATCAAGTCAATGGATCACGTGCTGTTTAAGGAAGCACTATGGAGAGAATACCTCGACAAGTGTGAAGTATTGGACGGGGGATTATAGCCATGCAATAAACCACAATGATTGATAGAGGGAATCGGAGAGTATATTGTATTTTAATTGGGACAATTGCCGGACAGTGTTGTCGACTTAAATTTGTGTATATTATTCGTAAAGACGTCAACTTGGTGTGTGATATTAAAGTTGTGTTGTGTGTTTATCTGTGGATCTACAAATGGATTATCATCAAATGCCTTTCAGTGAAGACGATAGATGGAAGATCGCCTTCGTTATTCCACTAGGTGGATTGTACCAATGTTATAGTGATGGTGTTTGATTTGGTCAACGCCTGGATCACTTTCTCCAGAATTATTGAGAAAACGCTGAGTGGATTACAGTGGAACATTGCAGTGTTTTATCTGGACTGTGTTATTGTGTACGGGAAGAATTTCAGTCAGAAGATGGACAACTTGTATTGATGGCAATCATGCATGAAGATACCTGACGGTGCCGATTTGAAGTTGAAGGCCTATAAAAAGGTGTCACTTGTTCTGCAGACCAGTGACGTTCCTGTGACATGTGGTGTCCAGGATGGCGTCCGGACTGATTCTTCAAGAACAGAGGCAACGCTGAAGATGTAATCATCAGAAACCGATCCAGAACCATATGTCAGGAAGTTGGTGAAAACTTCGCATTAATAGCGAAGTGTCTACATGGTCATACCAAGCAATGTAAAGTTTGGTGGTAGACAACAGAAACGTTTGGTGACGAGAAGAAATGGTTAACTTCAACTTTTGGAAATCCAGACGTCCACACGGGGGATTTATGCTGAACACTGAGGCAAGAAACTACATGCTGTATGAGCTGTGATGCCCCAAGAGTGACCTGGAACCTGTTACAACCAGTACCCAGGAGACACATGAACATGGTCTGATTCCAAAGATAATGTTGTGGTGGTGATCCATCCAGAGCGCTAGCCTTAGAAACCCAATTTTTGTTGAAATAAAATGGACGAACCGGAAGAAGTACCTGTACGTTGTGTGTGTACACGTACTTGTACCATGCCTGTCGCAGTACCGGAACAAGGCTTGGCTACGATGAACATTTTGAAATTACCTGTTTTGCTGATGATGACCTATTGTGTGGTGGCCGTTCCAGATGACTCTGAAGAACTTTGAAATGAACATTTTTGAACTAATAGACTTTCGCGCAAAGTTACATGTGACACTTAGATATCAGTGATGAACAATTTTGTGAATTAATATGTGACACATTACTTGTACTGTATTAATATATGTGAATACTTAGTGGATGAAACTATTTTGTAATATATGTGACACTGTAAGATATCAGTGATGAACTTAACTAATCCGGTGGATTATTATGTGAGATATTCATTTTACGTGGATATATATAAGTGACACTAAGATATCAGTGATGAACAATTGTGTGGATTATTAAAAATGTGACATTCCTTTAACGTGGATGATACTTACGTGACACTTATTTTAAAAGTGATTCTACGTGGATTTATTATTTGTGTAGTGAACAATATATGTCAACACTTATTTCAAGTGTACAATGTGACATATGGATTATCTGTGAGCACAGACGAGACTTGAAGTGTGTCCGGATTATCGGTACGATATCCGTAAAAGGTTACTTTCGTGAACGATTGACTTTTAACTTTTAAGTGAAGGATATGTGTTCATTCCCATGAGTGGATTACTTCATTCCAAATGTGACATTTTCTTTTGTTGGATTTATTATGTTGATCTTCTATTTCATGTTGATCATTATTGTTGAAATAATTATGTGAATGAGAGTTGACTGTATGACATGTTTCTTTCATCATAAATATAAATAGTTCAGTGACTGTGAACGTGGATATATTCGCGCACGTTTCATTGCGCGGAAAACGTGTTAAATTGTCGCGAAGCTGGTATTTTCTCAACGAATACGCGTGGACGTCTATATAGTATCACGGAATGTACACCGGATACTGCGCGTGGAAGTGGTTTTTAATAATTTATGTACACCGGATAAAGCGCGTAATAGATATCCTTTCCGTGGTTAGCGTGGGTTACTCTTCGCGTAAACTTCCATGTTTGCTGTACCTGATTTTGATTTGATACCATTGTTTAACTATAATTCAGTTATAGATGTAATGAACCTTAACTTTTGTCGGAGACAAAACTTGAAAAGTTGGGGGTAGTGTAGCGTGGAAATTTATGTCACGCTTAATTTTTATTAGTTGTTAAAGTTAAAGTTTATTGTATTGTAAAATAACAGTTTTATACTATTTAGTTAATAGTTTTAGTTTATATATATACAGTATGTTTAGTGTATATATACATACATAGGACAGTTAGGGACCAGGTGGCCACGCGCACGTGCCCATCTGGGGTCGTTACGTATAAGGGAGCTAGGGCACCGCATTCCGTTTTCCATATAAGGAGTTGTTTACGACTAGGGCTGTGTATTAGGGTCCAGTTTGATGGACAGGTTGCGTAAGGTGTTCGTATTAATAGTAACAGAGAGCTAAATTTAGGTAGTGGTCACTCCGGCCAGCCAATTAGAGCTAGGTTGGGAGGGGGGATGGAAGTAGGTAGAAATACGTAATCATATTAAGACTCAGCCAATGAACGTGAGAATGAATATGGAAGGAGCGAGGTTTTAGCCAATTAGATGATAGTATGAAAGTGGTATAAAAGGGGGTGCACGTGAAGAAAAGAGAGAGTACATGGAAATTTTGGGACCTACTCCACACATCTCAGGATCAGTTATTTTAATTCGGATTACTTTACTACACTTAGTGTTTGTGACTATGGGATTTATACTTGGGATGTACTGTACGGATATTTCCTACATGTATCAGTGATGTGATATACATACGGATTACTCTATCATTCTTAAAGTGTGACCATGGGATTTATACTTGCATTTGGGATGTACTGAATACTTCGCAATTATGGATATCACCTAGCAGTGATCATGAACTTAAGTGAAACAGTGTGCCAGTGTGTGTGTTCCTAGTGGATTTATTGTGAACTATATAACGTGGATGTTTTTGTAAATAAACTATGTGAATTTTAAAGTGACGTTTTCTAGTTTTCCCTGCCGTAGTCACCTTCCATCACGGACTTAGATATACAATAGCGTCTCGTCATATAGCCTAAGTGCTATCATATTTTGGAGAAACGCTACAATTATGTTTTTTACAAAATATCGTGACACATTTACTTTACTAGAGCTTTTTGTGTCATGCTGTTTACCGACTGGCTGATCACCACTGCTGATGAGACAGACACCAATAGAGCTAAACACCTAAACTTACAGTTATCTGATCCTGTGTTTCACATGAAATAATTACAGGCTGTCATTATAAAGTCAATATGGTGCAATGTGCTGCTTATATTGCTGCTATAACAATCACAGAAATAAAATAAGTTAAAATAAAATAAGTTTTTTAAAACAAGTTCTTTCGCTTTCCAAAGAAGAAAAGTAATCAAAATACATGGTTGCACTACATAAGTGTCAAGTTTAAGCTGACAGAAAATCATCATTTGTGTAAATGGGGATAAGATAAGATAACTGTGGAGGCATTAAATTACTTCAGGGTCGATTTAATTCATGTTTGAAAAGGAGACCTATCATCTATGACCTGATAACAGTATTTACTGTACATTTATATTATGATTACTCAGCCCTATTTGTTAGTAAACATTATACATGGAATGTACTTGTTTCAAATGTGTGTTTGCTTGTAACAACTTAAGGACAATTTACAAAAATGTATCATCACCATTGCCTGCTACTTAATTACTCATACGAATACTACAGTACTCATTATTAAATAAATAATTACATAGAATCAGTAATAGTATCTGGCTGTATAGTCATATAAATACATTATATCGAGAAGAGGACTGATGTAATGAATATAAATATTGCAACAAAAGTAACATTTCGTTAATAATAAATATATCAATAGGTAAAATTAATAACAATATCAACAATTTACAGAGATGTTTTTTATTGAAAACTATGGAATTGATATCATTTATCTCACGACAGCCGATTGTAGATTCTGATTCTGTAACCATTGGATCACAGAAACCACATGAACACCTGTTGAAAATAAAAAAATATAACTAAATATGTATCCACAACATAAAAAGGAAAAATTGACGTTTGGTAATTGAACCATGCTTTGTCTCATAGTAGTAACCAATGTCATTATTATATATTCCTCTGTTGTTAAGAATATAATCATCATTTTTTAAATTCTTCAGTTGTTTATTGACATAGTAATAAAGTGTATTACACATTGTTGTAATTGATGTTTATATAAAAAAAGATTTTATTGAGATACATGTATATTTGTAATATGTAGGTATGTAAAATTAGTGTAGTAATTATATAAGTCGTAAGTCACTGATATCAATCATACGAATTAATTGTTTTCAATGGATGATTTTAATGTAAAAAAATTAATTATGTAAAATATATTACAGAATATCTTCACTTATTAAAAAGAAATTATCTGATGAATACCCATGAAGGCATCCACATCTATATTTAATGCCAATAAATTAAAATAATAATCATAGGTGTATTACAAACCATGCTGTGTTTGTCAACCGATCCTCTTGATTACCTTCTTGGTTTTCTTGATCAGCATCTGAAACATCTGGTGATCCTATCCCCCTTCTCCATAGAAAGAGAATTATCAGTGTTCATCAAAGGGTCAAACTGGTTAGTACGGCTGTACAGAAGTGACACGATAAATATTTGTTTTAATGTAGAACAAAAAAAAAAAGATTTTATGTAGGGTGAAATTTTTTTTTTCTTTTACGTGCTCACGTAAAACTTATTATGTGAGAACGTAAAACGTTTACGTGCTCACGTAAAACAGTTTGTGTAAGACAAGAAATATTTTTTTATGTATGGTGAAAAATATTTTTTATGTAGGACAAAAAATGGTTTTTTTATGTAAGACAAAAAATATTTTTTCATGTAAGGTGAAATATATTTTTTCTTTTACGTGCTCACGTAAAACTTATTACGTGAGCACGTAAAACGTTTACGTGCTCACGCAAAACAGTTTGTGTAAGACAAGAAATATTTTCTTATGTATGGTAAAAAATATTTTTTTTTACGTAAGACGACAAATATTTTTTTTATGTAAGGTGAAATATATTTTTTCTTTTACGTGCTCACGTAATAAGTATGACGAAGTTTTGGCTTGATGAATCGGGAAGTTTACGAAAAATATGCTAAGTAGACATTTCCCTGTCCGGTCGAAATGTCGTCTCGCCTCTAATTGGTACCTCAAAAACCAAGCCAAAATCACAAAATCTACGCTTGTGGTGTTAAACAGTACCCATAACTATGTTCATCTACAATCTACTTTGGAGGTGTCATGTGCCGTACTTTGTAGAAACTCCTCTTAAACATCGTGTAGCTCTCTTACTTGAACTATCACCGCCATGTTCATTTTTCTCTCGGAATGCTTCTCTATTTTTAGAAAAGAATATGCATCTAATAAGGTAAACACACTACTGTAAGAGCGATTTGAGTAGTTCTAGACAAATAATTCTTTACTACACTGGCAAGGGCCAGGATTCGGCATACAAGACGTCCGACGGACAGCCAGTTTGAACATTTCACATACATTTCAATACAGTACGCTTCTCTGGCATATCACAGTAAACCCAACTAATCTAATTGCCATTAGAACTGGTTTGTTTCCTATATATATATATGCAAATTTCAATGAACCCTTAGATTTAGTTGTCCCTTTAACTTGTAATTACGTTAGAGTGAGAAAATCGCACACCTGTAAAACTGCACATATCCTTGTCCAATGTAAGGGATATCTACATCTTCATATTTCAACAGATTTCCAAACAGATAATCAATATCGAACATATGATTAAACAGATTAAAAATCATTTATAACAAGAAATATTGAGAATAGTAAACATGATATTGGATAATGTTGGTTAATTTGACAACAAGGAGGTTGAAGAATGATGACATCAAACAATGTAATTACAATGTATCAGGTAGGTAATACTATACGCTAAAACTTAAGTTACATATTTTCATTTCTACCTTTGGCAATGATATTATCTCATTTTAAAATGAAAACATGAAATAACCAATTATCTGTTTGCTTCCCATAAGTATCTTGGTAGCAACCATTGTCATCACTTGGGGACATTTTGGAAATATTACCCTTTCACATATTGATGTCTGAAATAAAACAAATGACGTAAACAATGCTTATCAACATATCAAAAATGCATGTGTTAATTAACATCGAAGGACGTGTATACTTGTATATCACTGAACTGTTATAAATATTATAAACGCAGGACAGCTGATGATCTCACAGAAGTCTTTACCATAAATGGTAACTAACGAACACTGCGTGACTTGTGGAAAAACTAAGTATTGGTTTATGATCTATATATTGTACATTCACAACCTTATAGCCTTGTTCAGTGACAAAAGATATCAAACATGGTATACAGTTCCATATCATAATGTGTTTGTGGGAGTAAAAATAAAATTGTGCTTACATTATCCAAATATTACGTAATTTGATTTATTACCAAATGTACATGTATCGTCCTCTCAAGGAACGTGCAGGGGGTCCCTCTGCCGGTTGTCAAATTGTCGGTGTTTCAAATCTCTCTCTTACATGTGTTTCTGAGCTAAACAATCTTACTACAGAGATGAAACCAAGATGGTTAAATAATGAGATAAATATGGATCATGACATTGAAAACATGAGACCAGAATCGGCCGTCGCCTTTTAAGCATTACCTGATCTCTAACTCGCTAGGACACTCTTAGTTGTTCACGTCACGTAGTCTCAAAAAAAGATTTTCTTCACGATTTATTCCAATCCTGAAATAAATACAACACCTTTATTTTAGATAATTTAAATTGTTTCAAGTTTAAGTTGATTTAGATGTTTTCTTATCCTGGAGAGAGTCTCAAATTAGAAAACATCCATCGGCTGTGTAGTTTCTTTGTATATCTATGTTGGAGAATATTTTATCGCCTCTGGCCTCTGAATGGAGGCTATTTTAGAAAAGCTTTTCTCATCTTTTCTGTGTTGTTCTTTCGCGAATGTCTAGTCTACAGAAAAGTGACTCACGTGTACAGCACAAGGATTTTTAGCCCACCATCATCAGATGGTGGGCTATTCAAATCGCCTTTCGTCCATGGTCCGTCGTCCGTCCGTCCGTCCTTCCGTCCGTCCGTCCGTCCGTTAACAATTCTTGTTACCGCTATTTCTCAGAAAGTACAGAAGGGATCTTTCTCAAATTTCACATGTAGGTTCCCCTAGGGCCCAAGTTGTGCATATTGCATTTTGGGACCAATCGGTCAACAAGATGGCCGACTGGCGGCCATCTTGGATTTTGATAGTTAAAGTTTGTTACCGCTATTTCTCAGAAAGTTTTGAAGGGATCTTTCTCAAATTTCACATGTAGGTTCCCCTAGGGCCCTAGTTGTGCATATTGCATTTTGGGACCAATCGGTAATCAAGATGGCCGACTGGCGGCCATCTTGGATTTTGATAGTTAAAGTTTGTTACCGCTATTTCTCAGAAAGTACTTAAGGGATCTTTCTCAAATTTCACATGTAGGTTCCCCTAGGGCCCTAGTTGTGCATATTGCATTTTGGGACCAATCGGTCAACAAGATGGCCGACTGGCGGCCATCTTGGATTTTGATAGTTAAAGTTTGTTACCGTTATTTCTCAGAAAGTTTTGAAGGGATCTTTCTCAAATTTCATATGTTGGTTCTCCTAGGCCCTAGTTGTGCATATTGCATTTTGGGACCAATCAATCAACAAGATGGCCGACCGACTGACGGCCATCTTGGATTTTGATAGTTAAAGTTTGTTAACACTAATTCCCAGAAAGTACTGAAGGAATCTTTCTCAAATTTCATATGTAGGTTCCCCTACGACCCTAGTTGTGCATATTGCATTTTGGGACAGATCGGTCAGCAAGATGATTGACAGGTAGCCATCTTGAATTTTGATAATTGAAGTTTGTTACTGCTACATATCTCAGAAAGTACTGAAAGGATCTTTCTCAAGGTTCATATATAGTATGTAGTAAAAGTTTGAAAAGCAGGGAAAAGATCCCTCTTTCTGTTGTCAGACATAGATCATTCTTTGGTGGGCGCCAAGATCCCTCTGGGATCTCTTGTTATATACTAATATATCAAATAGGTTTGTTAAAATCGTATCGAAACAAATTAACATGTGTTAATGGCAGAAACTGACCAGATATACCGTAAATAATTACATATGCAAAGTCGGCCAGTAACCATTTATCATAATGCAAGGGACCGATTTCAAGGCTTCTGATGTAATTCAGGAGAACAGTTGTTATTAGTAAAGATGTTACTCCGCCGACAGAGCATAATAACTATTTATCATTTGGGCATAAACAATCACTACCGTTGGACAAAGCGATAGTTATCCTTTCAAAATCACCCTATACAACTACATTATTCAAAGTGCCGTCACTAAGACGATATCAGGCCTGTTTTTAACTTTTAAAATGACACTGATGCAAAATCGTCCTCAAACTGAAACTGTTCATTAAAGTATAGAATGCAAAAACCAAAATTATAGCAAATAATGATTACAATGATAAAGATGCTGGTCAATGTTCGTATGTCATGCCGTAGGCCGAGCACAGCTCTTGTCAAAGTTCAGTACAAATGTATTATGCATGTGGAGTCGATTAATATATAAGGAAATAAACATCAAAGTGCCAAGGCCACTCATAGATGCTGTGATTGAAGGATCCAAATCAAATAATAAAGAAATTGGTTTTTCATTTAGATATAGAATTTAGTATACTTTAATTGTGCAGTGTTGAATTTCGGAGTTTAACAAAAATATTTACAGTATACCGTATTTATTTTATGATATTTAAAGTTTTTCAAGATTAATAAGTTGAATAACTCATTTTCCTGAAATAACTGTCATAAATTTTATATCTAAATTATTTCTGAAATAACAATTTCGACACCAATGAAACCGTTCAGAATCTGCGTATCATTTTTTAAAATTCTTTTTTAATTACTAAATTATCAATTTCATCATTGTCTCTTCAAAGACAAAAAATAATAAGTAAACAGATCCGTATCTCAATCTCCACTTAACATTGAAGACTATTTTCGGAAAAATATAACATTAGAAATATTACCATTTCCGGACATGTTTTGGTTTCCTTTTTAGAAAACTTACATGGGTTGCTTTGACGACTTTTGACTAATAAATCATGGCCAAATACTTTTGCCGAATAAAAGGTACATTATTTCATTACGTATATCACTCATATTTCTTTTAAATTCACAAGATCGCTAGCCGTTAACATCAAGAAAACTTCATGTAATGTACCGGACTTTAGCAAGTCTTCGTATATTATCGTGCAGAACATTATACCTTGAGTTGTGCTTTGCCGACTTTTGACTAATGGTTAAACATGGCCATATACTTTTGCCAAGTAAAAGGTACATTATTTGGTTACTTATAACACTCAAATTTCTTTTGAATTCATAAGAACGCTAACATCAAAAAAACTTCATACAATACATCGGACTTTAGCAAGTCTTCATAAGGCTACCGTACATTACATGGCAATATAAGTTTATTTGTCACTTGAAAATGCTCGTACATATATAGATCTATATCATCATCATATTTTGTAAGTTTATGTTGATAAATTTTGTACCTTTCCCCTTTCAATATAGTGCAGTTGTCGATAAACAAAAAAACACATCTCCCAGTGACAGACACATACTCAAAACTATTAACTTTTACTGCGCAATAATACAGTGTATCATCGGATATAGTTCGTGAATGCAACCAACACAAAAAGCTTTATAAGCGTTATACGAACTTTGTTTTGTAGTAACCTTCCAAACATTTGATTACAGTAATCGATCAGTAGCATGAATTACGTAAAATTTAAATAAACATACACAATCCATAATCCACCGAAAGTCTGTTGCGGAGGAAGACAGCGAAGAAGGCGTTGTTCGTGATTTTCGGGAGACTACTATCTCGGAGTAATACCAATTCAATTCAATTCTTTAATTACACTCAGATACACATTGTGTATAACAAGAGGTCATACATATACAATTCAATTGTAAAGCATGACAGGTAAAATTATATGCATTATTTGTATAAAGATTCAAACTTTTACAAGCGAAATTCAGTGTGTCATAACATTTTTTCCAACAAATTGTATCACCTTTAAAATTGGTAACATAGGAGATAGTAATATATATTTATTGAGTATAGTAATAATTGACTTATTCATATGTGTATATATTAATACATTAGAACAATACATATATTTTAGATAAGTTTGAGCTGTAATTAATACTATAACAAATTGCATAATGTCTGAACAATAAGCATAAATTTGCGTACATTTTTTATGAAAAATGGAGAACATGCCTTTCATTTTAATGTGATTAGGATGTCTTGTGTAGTAAGCAGGAATGTAATCCCCACGTAGCTGACTTACATTATAATCTGAACATAAAAACAAATAATGGAATTCATCAACAATACCGGTATTGCATAAATGACATATTCTATTGTTACGTTGAACTCCTATCCATCTTCCGGTTTCAACCGGAAATTTAATATTTGATGTTCTCAATTTGCACATTGTTTTTCTGTCTTTTTCATTTACAATTGTAATCGTATTAAATAATTTTGAAGTCCAAAATGGTTTTTAAATATAGAGTAATAAGAACCTCTCGAAGAGTTTTCAATATCTTGGAACCACGACTGGATGAACTGATCCCTTAATTTCTGAGTAATAGTTGACTTCAGATACTCAATATCAGGTAAACAGCTTTTTTGATATATCCAAACAAAACATAAACCAGAATTATCTAGAATTTCTTTAACGCACTTAAACCATTTGAATTCAGTTTTCCCTGTTACATGGAGGGCATACATTAATTTATACATAGAGCTAGACAATTTCTTTTCATTTGAGATGAGAGAAAACCAAAATCTAAGTAAACTTAACTTAATATCGATTGAAAGAGGGAATCTGCCAGTTTCTCCGTATATCATGAAATTTGTAGAATTTTTCTTCACACCAAGAACTCTTTTGCAATATTGTAGGTGGATTTTTTCCAACATATTTATGTTCTCGAAACCCCATATTTCACTCCCGTACAGCAAAATTGGCTTAATCAATGAATCAAATAGTTTTAATTGTATATCTATACGTAGGTGCAAATACCTTATTTTACGATACAAGGCGAAAAGTGTCGTTTTAGCTTGATCACATAAATGTTTCTTAGCAATGTTAAAACTTCCATTATAATTGAAAATTACTTCTAGATACGAAAAAGTTTCTACGATATCCAATCTATCATCAAAAATGGAAAAGTTATTTGCTGTTTTTGTTTTTTTGTTCGAAAAAAAATCATCACTTTAGTTTTTGTAGTGTTCACCACAAGTTTCTACATTTGACAATAATCCTGAAACATATCTAACATTGCTGCAAACCATCAGCTGATTCAGACATCAAAACGGTGTCGTCAGTATATAAAATTATAAAAAGTCCAGCATACATGTTAAGATTTTCTTGACATAACTCGTGGATTTTGTTTAGACAATCAACATTTTTATCAGCAAAATAAGTTTCTAAATCATTCAGATACAGGGCAAATAAAAAAGGTGAGCAATTTTCCCCTTGTTTTAGACCGATATTGGATGTGGACATCTCTGATTTTTCATTTCCATTTTGTACACAAGATTTTGTGTTCGAATACATAGCATATAAAACATTAAATATTTTGCCAGTTATATTACTCTTGATTAACTTTTGCCACAGGCCAACACGCCAGACCGAGTCAAAGGCCTTTTTGAAATCACCAATATCATAGAGTCCCAACGGAACACTTAAAACACTCCATCCATGGTGTATATGTATGTACAAATTCAATGACTGTGGTTTTGAATATTGGGTTTTTTTTTCATACCATCAAGTCCTAAGTGAAATGAACAAAACAACTTTTAATTTTCATCGCGGAGTGGTTTCATTGTTCTGATGTGCACAGGCTCGTCGAGCGTACCTAAGAATGCTGTTTCACAGCATCAAAAAACAAAATATTCTCCTATCTACTTATCAATAATGCATTGCCTAACTCGGCAAATCCATTAAATGAAACATGGACACGTGCCCACCTCACATATTCATATAACTTGTCAAAATAGAATAATAATAAGGAGACGTGGTAGTGAGTCGAACTCTGAACCTTTCACTTACGGTGCTACTCTACCACATGTAATTAAAACATTTTATCATTTACGTTTGTATCATTGTTTTCGGTAAGATGATAGGTATTTTATACTGTAGCACTGAATAAAATGAGTCATAGTAGAAGTTGGTCCTCTGATTATTTACATTTACAATGTTATTATTGTATATATATGAAATATGAATTTTAATTCGCAAATCGTACGATACTGCAACATTGATTACATTGTTATCATTAACTACTTTTATTCGAAAATAATATAATTTATAAATAATGTGTAAAGCATGTGAAAAGTTGGATTTAAATATATATATATTTGGATTTTGAAAACGGTCGCCTTTAGGTCGAAATGCTCCAGTATGCGATCGCTGGGGAATCCCCGCGCCATTCATGGCTATAAATAGCTCTCTACATTGTATATGATCTACAGGTGTACTAAAGAACAAGCGGTACATAAAATGTACATGTAGTTCTAACGCTGCGTGTAAACTTAGGTTTTGACGATTCACACCAAACATAACGACGATGGAGTTTGCATTTCTGAGATTTTCTAAGCAATGTCAGCATTACTGTATGTGTGGACTCTTATTTTTAGCTGTAGTCATAAAGAATGCAAAAAAACACTTATGAAATATTAAATTCAATTGGATTAAATCTGTTGCTTAACTTTAAAAACAAATCTTACTAGAAATATATTTATTTGCAATATAGGCTTCAATGTCTAATAGTAAGGTAGCAGTGTACAGTAGCAGTGTACAGTAAGACCGAATGGCCATGGGTGAGATTTTTGTTAAGCAGAAAGCCCATGTTTTATTATATGCATAAAAAATTTAAAAAATGTACTTGTCCTAAAATTGGTGAATTCAATATAGAGAATTATATGCAGGCTTCACTTTTGCATAAAGAAATTCCCCAAAATGGGTTCGAGACTAATGGTTTAGAGGGTATCCGAATGTGCGTCTAAGATGGAACAAGTATTAGCTTCCCAATAAGCTAGGTGGGATACGCGGAAGCTTAACCCTTTGATTGGACAGAATATGGAAATTAAACAATGATATGATGATATTGTTTAGCAATTTTAATTGTTCTGTTGAAAGCCATTTTATAATTTGTGAGCTTGTGTTAGTGCAAGGTAGCCAGGTCTAGTACAAACGAACAGTTTTAATAATACTTTTGCTTCCAACAAATTAAAAAGGGTTTTAAGCTCAGAGAAAATGCAAAGAAAATACTTAATCTAATATGTTTCTATGTTTTTCTATGATCCGTTTTCATTCCGCTTTTAGTATGTACTGTCATACCGCATTTTAGTATGTTCCGTGTCCCGTTGATAATATGTCTTAGACTGGGCCCCTTCCCTTAGTTCTCTACTCTCCGCCAGGCTGCGCTCCGCTCACTAGGGACCGGTAGCGGGTAACCATGATGATTTTTCTGATTGGTCAATCTACATATCCGGTTCACTGGCATCACTTTTATTAGACGTGGGAAACCCCTTTACGCACGAAGCGACGGATCTTCACGTAAAGAATAGCTAATTCATTTGAACGATATATAAACAAAAGTAAATTAGGTTTTCAGTTTTGAAATCATTTCATGCTAACAGAGTTTATGGTGCTCATAGGAACGTCGATAATGACGTTATTTCTCTTAACGAAAGTAGCCGTTTCCATGATGACATATCATGCGCAGAAATGATGCGCACTTTGAGTAAGAATTCTCACTCAAGATGGTTACTCGCTACCGGTCCTCAGTGAAGCGTACGCAAGGGAGGTAACTGAGGCGGGAACCAGTCTATAATATGTCTGATTATTAATGTTACACGATGGTGATCTAAATTAAATAAGAAATATAAAAGTAATGTCTCGAACATGGTATACTACTACAGATATATTTGGTCCATCTGTAAATGGAACCAGATTTAATTAAAATGCCCGATTAATTTCTAGAAAATCCTTATTCAGAATACGTTTACCATGAATGCTTGTTCTACACCGAAATCTAATTAACGGATGCAAGCGCACATGTGACAATGCTTTATCAGGAAGATGGCGTCCGAATCTGGACAGATTAAAGTCTGTTTCCATATTTCGTTTTAATATTACTTCAACAGGCAGTGCTTGTGACACACCGAACATCCATCTGATTCAAGCGTTCTTACTAATGGCTATCCTGCAAGATGGCGTGATTTGCATCCGATTCTAACTGCTACGCCACGCCTCAAGCGGCGTAGCAAAAACTCAATACTGTAGCAGCAGCAATTGATAGCCAGGGTACGAGGTAAGATTGCTCAAAAGTTTAATGATATACCTATGTCGAAATAGGCTCAGTTCCGCTATCACGGCAGTGATGCTTGGTTTTAAACTGTGTTCAAGAAAAAAAATTCTCCTAGAGGGGGTGTAATGTTGGGTTGAAAATCCCATTTTTTTGCATTTTTTCAAAAAAAAAAAAAAACAAATTTGGTTACCATGGTTTTTACAGGCTCACAAAACCACAAAAAGCAGACCTGTCCAAAAATGAACTCTCCATAACAATTGCAAATGTTGTGTAGATTAAAAATATATATACTTTTATATAGATGTTATTTAAGGTTTGTGTGTTTACTGTGTGTACATAATTAAAGCCTGCACTTTATTTTACTGAATTTTTCAAATCTACTGTACACTGCCACCTAAGTCGTTCGTGCGGGACTATCATTTTATCTTAATTCTTAAAATAGCATAATGGAAATTCCCTCTCCCAAATTTGGAACAAATAGAGCAAAACGCTGAAATTGTATGCGTTTTCACGTTAGTGTATATGAAGAAAAGGAATCTGCCAATCAGAGACTTGGATTTAGTATGAAAACAAATAAAAAAAATAATTATTATCAGATGCGTAACAAATACAAATCGTTAATTCGACGAAAAATAGGATTACAGATGGATATTAACATGTTTTTTGCCTACAAATTTGCGGGTGAGTATTACGTAATGATCTTGTGTGGTGAAAGTAGCAGGTTCGAGCCAACGTCTTGGCGCATCTTTTAAGGATTGAAATTTTCACTGGACATTGAGCCATCAAGAGAATACATCTGGGTTATACATAATCTGGGGTTTGTTTTGTGTTACCTCCTTTCATTTTACTAGACCACTAGGTGACCACGCAGAAACTTATTATATATCTGCTGGTTTGAAAACCCAGATCTTAATTGGTTAAAATGCCGAAGAAAATTCAGTAAAATTTAACAAATTCTGTTTCAAATGCAATTTGAAGTATTCAAATGCCCAAGCTTCAGTCTAATCTATAAAAACAAAAAAACAAAAAAACATTCTCTTCATTTGTAGGTGAGAAATAATTGATTTCAGTAATGGTCAACTAAAAGCATCTGGGGAGACCACCTATACCCCCATACAAGAGTTCTTGAACTTAAATTTGTCCACAATATGCTTCGGATGAAAAACGTTTTAAACATAATTGACTTTAAACCATTTTTGAAAGGAACTGAATAGGCCTATTTTTGATGAGTAGTTCCCATTTTATAAGCTAAGAAATAGTTGATTTTGACTATAAAAAAGTGTCCAAATGCCACCTTAAAGCTTCAAGAATATCACAACCCCCCCCCCCCTTCCCCCCGTTTCTACTTTTTCTAGATCCGCCCCTGTCAGTGTCTAGCAAAACACTTTTACTAGTAATAGGTTTTTGTAAGCAGCTATCGGCCACAATATTACTAAAAACAAATAAAGTGTCAAGACAGTTTACAACGTAAACATGCAGTCATGAAGTAAACTGGCAAACTGGCATTGTAGTCAGAAAAAAACTAGTAGCATGTGATTTGCCGGCCGCCGTCGGCCATCGTTAAGAACAACTACCATGTATGAAACATTTCCTTGTCATGTTTACAGTTGATAAGTCAAAAACGAAAAGAATAAGACGCATTCGCCAATATTAATAATAATGGACATCAACTTCATGCACAATTTACCTGTTTAGAAGCTTCCAATTGCTGATGATGGCGACCACGCTATGCATATATTATTATATTTAAATAACATAAACATACATGTATAGTTCAGAGTTCAGCTACATGTACGACAACCGACTCTGATAAAACTAGCGGCTGTCGGCTGGTGTACATGACAGAATGTCACAGAAACAAAATATCTAAAAATAACTTACATGTAAATACCTGTCTTACATCATCTTTACACCTTACATCAAATCATTTGAAGTGCTTTAGAGGTATCGTCCTCGCAGTGATAATACGCTCTCCTCGTGATCATTGGCTGACTAACAAAATCAAATATATAAAAGATTTTTTACGTCACATCCGACCAACTGATTGTCCTTTGCGGAGTCGTTGTACATTGTAAGTATTATTCAAGCTTTATAATTTATCTAAATGACTATGGTCTAAATAATTTACATTTTCACATCGGGATTTTCTTTTACAGTATTGACCCTTTTCTTGCTTTACCATTATCTTCATTACTAAACATTACTTCACAATAGTTTGCTGTTGTCTTTTTTCAGTTTTTTAATCTCACATCGTCCCATTAGGGTAACACTTCAATACAAAGCTTACAATACAGGACAGCAAAGTTTTGTTAATGTTTCCAGTTTTTCAGACTCCATATAATAATCTAATTGATTATAATTCCAAACAGAAAATGTTCATATATGGTGCTTTAGGGATAAATTATGGATAGAAATAGCCAATATACATTATATCACCTTTACTCAGTATATATATCCATAACCGGAAATTGAAATTGTATATCAACTGAACTGAATTAATTCAGAATACATAAGAAAGGTTTAGAAGATTTTATAATTTATTTTGATATTTTCTGTAACTTTTCAGATTATCCAATTAATCATGAAATAATTTGTATGATGACATCATGACTACATCATGTATTATTTTGATGAATACAATTTAAATGTTATGGAAAGATAACGAGACTAAATATTCGTTTGTCTGTATTTAGCTACGGCTTTATTTGTTACATACTATGTGGCCTGTATAATGGGGGCTATCTGGAACGAGCTACTCACTACATAATACACAGGCATTCGCGTAATGGTGACATGTTGTAACATGAGTATCTCACCATTGTCAAAACTGCGTTCATGATGAATCGTTTACCACAAAAACGCTTTACTTTCGTAGTTATGCGTCTATATAATTATACGTAAAGTTAAGTTAGTATATATATCCATAGCTAATTAGACCTCTGACTGCAACATATTTATAGAGCTGCTGGTAAAAGCAAATACTAGATTTACCTCATACCTAAACTTTAATCGGAGCTGCTATTAAACAAGAACATGTTAATGTCACGTACATGTGACAAGGCTAGGTATCTCATTGTAACACGTGCTTTTCCCCAAACTTCATACGTCGATTAAAAATCTCCAACATACACTGTAAACTAAATAAACATTAGGACGTGACATTGCATAAATACATTGTTAACAACTTACATACCTTCATATATCGATTAAAATCCAAACATACACTATATAGATATTGATACAGAACACTGTACATGTATACATACATTGTATAATCTTACCCATGACTAATCATGTACTTATCTCTCGGTATGCGCAGAAGATATGTTTTAGATATGCATGACGCCTGTGTATTAACAGCTAAATATACCCGTTAATTTACGCGTTATATCTGATTAACCATTCTGGTGAAGCAACTCCAAAACCACTAGACATAATTCAACATATATCTCTTAATATTACTATTTAAAGTAATTCCTATCCTACGGACTTACGTTTGATGGGATCCCGTGTCATCTGGACAATTATGTTGATATTACTTCTTTGACTCTTAATATTACAACTGATATTTACAAGATATGAAACAGCTAAGCTCGACATATATAAATGTCAATGTACAGGTTGTTTCCACGCGAATGCATAAAACGAATTTAGAGAGAGTATTTTGTCCACGAAGCGTAGAGCAGGTTACCATTGTTAACATTCAATACATTACAAAGCAGTATTTTATTGTCTTTTATTCGCAAACAATGTTAATGAAACAATGGTATTAACATATTAAATTCTAGTAATTAAAATAAATATTGATGAGAAACACATCTATACTGAAATGAATTATTTGGAAAGATTGCACAAATCATATATGCTGGATCATAATATGAAAACATATGAGATTAACGTAATGTAGTTGAGTAGCATTAGACGTCAAAATAGTATTATTTGGATTTTAGAGGCATTCTGCTTGATACTGACAGAAATTTCAACAATGAATACCTGTATTCAATATTCACACAACATGCTGTGTCTGTATTTTACTTTAATACACGCGAATCTATGTATAACACTCGGTATTTCCTGGTAGAGTCCATTTCTCTACACAATAATCACCCCGTAGTTTAATAAGCTACTGATCAATAGCTGTGGTTTTTTTAAATACGTTATCAATTGTTTACATTTTTATATCTTAATATAAAGGCTTCGTATATTACTTAAAATTTAAGGCCGTGTAATTAGAAAATGCCAACCCGTACGGACTATATGCACAAATCTTTAACAAGGCTTTAAAAAGATAATTTACATCTTTAGCATACAATACCTCCTCCAAAATCAAAAGAAAAATCAGTTATATAGGATTAAAAAATAACAAAATAATTGAACAAATTGAATGAACGTCCGAAATACCTGTACATGCTATTTATTAAGTATTACTTTCCATCTTCTGTCATCTTTAATCCATGTTTGCTTATTCAGATGCATAATATCCGAATGAACTAAAATATTAGTTATTACTTCCAGTCAATGGTCTTGCTAAAATAGTTTCACTGATCAGCTATGTTGTTGGCAAAACTGATGCTTTTAGTGGTGCTAATTTTTCGGGGTTTTTTCAAGCAAAAATGAATATCGACTTTCAATAAAATCTTGAACAATTATTTATTTTTAAATACAACGTTTTAGTTTAATATATTCCATTGTTCAATGAGAATAATGCAAGAATATATGTGGCAACTGTCGAATCGTCGTTAAACAACAGGGATTATTGTAGATCAAATTATCTTAACATAAAACAGGCCTTTACCGACAAATAATTATTTACATCGACATGAACTAAGTAAATATAACTTCTTCTAGATTATATTATTGGTATAGAGCCATGGATGGTTGGTGGAGAGGAATTTAACCAATTTACTGTCAGTACGTAATAAATAAACAGACGGGTGAGACATCATATCACGTCAATGTCATATTCTTTTTTGTGTATATTCACTCAATCTGACGATATTGGGTACACTTCCCTGAGCCCACCTACCTTATACATGTACTTGGACGGTATGTCCAGATTCTCTTTTTCAATCATTCTATATGTATGTTTCTCCTCAGTCCTCGGTCCTCGGCATCACCATTCTGATTTATCAAAGTTATTTGCCGTCTTATCACTCAGTCAGTACCGTCGTGCTGTCATAGTTATCATGAGTTCTGACTTGGTCAAAACTATTTCTAGCGTAAGTTGATCATTTGTATTATGCAGAGGTATTTTTAAAGATTCGTTTATTGGGTATTTGCAATTTTCTAAACTTTTCGAAATATATGCAGTAAACATTGTCCACTGAATTTGCCAAACCAAAAATCAAATTGAACGCAGATGATTGCAAAATTTCTCTATCTGAGGAATATGTGTCTTAACTTTAAGATCTTTATACTAATAGTTGATTCCAATGGCGGTACATGACACCATACAAATACATGTACATATGAATATACATTTGTGTGTATTAATGTTTTAGGTACCATTTCGGTACCGTCCGTTTAGGAATTATATCTGTGTGTAAACGAAATAGTTAAAACAAACAACTAATGTAACAAGAGAGTCTTAGCGGTTATCTGAATATCAATACATCGCAACATATAGTAGAAATGAAGTATACCGTAAGTTATTTAAATATTTTAGCCGATTTGACCAGGGACTTTGAATGGAGGTCAATGTCATTCTTATTAAAACACTTTTAGCCCTTCACCCTATCATGATACAGTCCCAATATATACTCTCGAGATCTAATAGTTATTGACAAAAAGTCGTTTACAATTTTTAGTCTATTCGACGCATTTGGCATGCATGAAAGTCAAGGTCATTCCACCAAAAAATGGTAGTTCTTCATCTAAGAATGTTACAGGACCAATATCAGGGCTCCAAGGCTCTTATTTATCGACAAGAAGTTGTTTAAAGATTTTGGACTTTTTGACCCATGTGACCATGAAAGATGGTCAGGTCAATGTCATTTATTTGGACAAATTTTGTAACGCTTCAGCCTAGCATCCTAGAGGCCAGATAAAAATCAATTGAATGAAAGGTTTGCGCAAGGCGCATAACGGACAACAGACGACGGACGACAGACGTCGGACGACAGACAAATCATTATAACTAGAGGTAATGCTGACCACTGTCATTGGATGGACTGGTTCTTAGATTTACGACAATTCAATTATATAGTGCAATCAAAAGTAAATATATTCGCATATGGCATAAGTCCAAACACTAACCTAAAAAAAATTAAAGATAGCAATCAGAAGTAAAAGTTAAGAGTTTATTGTTGCTTTAAAAGTTTATATTTAAATATTAAGAAGATATTCCCCGCACATGTTAGATCATTATGAATGAGTTATAACACTATATCTATGTGCTGGTGTGCATTTCCAGCTATAATGCACGACAAAAGCTTGTTAGTACACCCACTGTAATTGACTAGACATGCGCATTATTTAAACAAAGTGGCAAGGCCACTTATACATGTAGATGATGTGAACAATGGAATCAAATAAAGGAATAAAGATATTGGTTTATCTTTTATATTGAATTTCGTATACATGCTATAGTATATGTATATACTGTACAATGTTGATTTTCTGCGGTAAACAAACAATATGTATCCATTTTATTATTTTGAAAGTTGATTCCATATTGAATACTAAGTTATTAATTTTATCAATGTCCCTTCAAAGAAAAGAAGTTTATAAATCCATATCTTACATATCCACTTATTATAATAATAAAAGAATACTTAAAAAAAAAAAAAAAAAAAACCATTGAAATATTACCATGTACGGGTTATATATTGGTTTCCTTAGAAAACCAACATGGCTACCTGCACTTGTTTGACTTATCATGCCCAGATACTTTTGCTAAATATACAATTTGGTTGATGTAATGAAAAAGTGTTGCAAATAATATAAATACAACTTAAACAAGTCGAACAGCACTATGCACTGCTACTAATACAAGTTATTACTACAGAATAACTTGGGTTATTTAAGGAACAAGTTCAGGTTTTTTAAATTTGTTTATTTCATAAATTTAGCTTAATTGATATATGAGTTGTCCCCCTTCATAACATTCAGCCCCATCGACCTTTTGTAGATCACCGGAAGTGACCTTTCCGGTCTTTTTTGTCACGGTGTTAAACGAAAACGTGTTGAAGAAAAAGCCATCCATAAGTTTTTGTATAATCGACGTGCATCCGAAGTCCATTGTGTGGTTTCGACACAGATTTATATTGGTGGTCGGTAATTTGTATGTGCTGATTAATAATTGTGGGGTTTAGCGTGCACAGGGCGCTGTTAATCCCGTTCTTAAAATATCGAATCTATTCTCACGTGTAAAGATGGTTGGCGTTCGTGATTCTACAACGCCGTTAGCTGTAGCAACTATATTTACACGTTTGTATAGTTCTATTGAATCCTTGTTACGTCAATGGGAAATAATTAGACTCGTCAAATGTTAGAATATCGTTTTTTTTTTTAATTTATTGAAGCAGGTCAGTTCGTCCCGCTCGGTCCGAGTTGTCAAACGGCGAGCGTCGTCGGTTTAGATCTGTCTATTGATTACGACTGATATTTGCACTCGTGCAGGTTGATGTTGTTTTTCGTGTTAATAAAAGTTACAAAAATCGTTAGGAAATTGATTGGAGCTAGGTTTAGATTTAAATGTTTAATTCTTTTAGTGAATGTATTTAACATCTGTATGAAATAATTAGTCGAAATTTTTTGTTAATATTTATTTATTTATAATTTGTCGGTTTTTTAACAATTTTGAGTTCTAACTACTTAACTTGGCTAGGAATTCTTTGTGGACTGTTTTTGTGTCCAAATTGCTGATGATTAATTATACCAGGTTTTAAGATTCTGTTTAAAAAATAATTACAGTTTATAATTTGAATTTCAATTTAATATTCATTAATTTTAGTTTGATCTTGTTCTAATTTATGGCACCTATTACATTTGAGCTAATTGCCCAACATGCCTCCATCCAAGAGAAGGAAGGCTAATAGTCCTTATGCCAGGGCTGCTCGAAGGGGTTCAGGTCCCAGGGGTCGAGGGCGTGGTACCAGTCAGCTGCAGGAGAGTGATCATGAGGTGTCTGTCATTCCGGAGCTACAGGAGCATGACCGTTCCCCAGACGGAGTCCAGGATGAACAAGCATCAGCTTCCGGTACCAATTTGTTGTCGAGTATGCCACTTCAATCCTCGATCTCAGGTACTGATTTCCCTTCCCCATTGATTAGTGTTGGGGACACTGTGGGGGCCCATGTATCCCAGGCAACCAGAGCTCGAATCTGGAGCTCGGAATATTTAAATTTGGCTTTGCTTCTTGAAACAAATCAGGAAGCAATAAATTCACAAACGCTAAGTATAGTTGACGGTGCACTTGTTCTAAAGCAGAAAGGGACCAAAAATAGAATAGATACTATAGAAGCTTGGACAGACGCTTTCATAATATTTAGTGCAATTTTTACACAGAGGCATGATAGGGGGCAGGAACTGCTTAAGTATATGTCAATTGTTAGATTGGCAGCTAAATCATTCAAGGGAATGGGATGGAAAACATATGATGAGCAATTCAGGCTTCGTCAAGCTCGCCAGCCTGATAGGTCCTGGGGTGTAGTTGATGGGGAATTATGGTTAACTTGCTTGTCATCTGGCATGTCAAAGGCTGGTGACGGTTCCAATCAAATCAGAAGTAACATGGCTAGAGGCTGCTGTTATGAATTTAACTATAAGGGATTATGTCAAAGATCAAATTGTAGTTATGCTCATAAATGCACGCAATGTGGTGGGTCTCATCATTCAAAGATTTCTTGTTTTCGAGGTCAAGGCCAGGGGTTCAAAGGTCAAGCTGGGATGAATAATATTAGAATGCCTTCTCAATTTAGTGGGGCAAGCAATATTCGGGGGTCTAATCCACCTCAGGCTAATTTTCGTCCCCAATCAGCATCCTACAGTAGATACCATTATAACAAAGATATGGGATCTGGGAAAAACCCCAATCAACAAAATGGCTCTTAATCGTTATTTAGACCTATACCCAGACAAAGCTGTTGCACAGGTATTGAAGGAAGGTTTTGATAGTGGTTTTAAGCTTCATTTTACAGGCCCTCGTTATCCAAGGGAATCAAAAAACTTGCGGTCTGCATTACAAAATCCTGATATCCTTGTTACTAAGTTACAGCATGAAGTGGAAGCTGGTAGGATGATAGGTCCATTTAAAACTAAGCCAATTTCTAATCTTAGGGTCTCACCAGTGGGTTTAGTTCCTAAAAAAAACAGGGGGTTGGAGGCTGATTCAGAATTTGTCATATCCAGAGCATGAGAGCGTCAATGATTTTATAGACGAATCCCTTACTTCAGTACACTACACTACATTTGATCAAGCAATGTCAATGGTTCAAAAGCTTGGTAAGGGTGCTTTGCTAGGAAAAAAAGATATCAAATCAGCCTTTCGTTTGCTGCCAATTTTTCCAGGTGATTTTGACTTATTGGGTATAAAAGCGGGTGAAGATTATTATGTTGACAAGTGTTTACCCATGGGGTGTAGCATCTCTTGTGCTGCCTTTGAAAAGTTCTCAACATTTTTGGAGTGGCTAGTACGTAGTCAATGTAACAGCAATTCAATCGAACACTATCTCGATGACTTCCTATTTGGGGGTAAGTCTGATGACATTGCTTGTAAACAGGCCATGGACAGTTTTGATAATATTTGTCTGGAATTAGGTGTACCTGTCGCAGTAGAAAAGACTGAGGGTCCAGTCACTTGTTTAGTTTTCCTAGGATTAGAAATTGACACCCTTGAAGAAATAGTTAGAGTACCACAGGACAAGGTTCAGGAATTAACTCTGATTTTAGCAGACTTGGTTCAACAAAATAAAATTCAGTTAAAAGACCTTCAGAGTTTATTAGGTAAACTAGCCTTCTGCGTTAAAGCTATGCCAGGTGCCAGAGCCTTTTCTAGGAGATTGTATGGGTTGTTATCTGGTGCTTCTAGACCTAATCATTTTATTCGTTTGTCAAAAGGAACAAAAGAAGATATCAGAGTTTGGTTAGAGTTCTTTCAGAGTTTCAATGGTACCTTTCATTTCTTTGATCAGAATTGGATTGCTAACTCCGACTTAGAGCTGTTCACTGATAGTGCAGGTAATGTTGAATTAGGTTGTGGCGCTGTGTTCGGAAAACATTGGTTTGTCTTCAAGTGGCCCAGCAGTTGGCATAACTCGCCTGTGCTGAAAGACATTACCTTTTTAGAATTGATTCCTATTGTTATGGCCCTCTTTACTTGGCAGAGAGAATTCGGTAACAAAAAAATATTACTACTTTGTGATAACGAAGCTTTGGTGGAGATACTTAATAATTCAACTTCTCGTTCAGATCATGTGATGGCACTGATTCGTCCATTAGTTTTACATTGCATTAGAAGCAATATTCAGATCAGAGCTAGACATGTAAGAGGTAAAGACAATTCAATTGCTGATGCTTTGTCACGTTTTCAGTGGTCCAGATTCAGGGAATTGGCTCCCGAGGCCGATCAGCATCCAACAGTCATCCCCCAGGCATTTTGGAGCAATATAAAAAACAGTTTGACAATTTGATATTGGCTTCAGTTTCTGAAAATACAGCTGAAGCCTACACGTCAGGTTTAAACATGTTCAATACTTTTGTTGTCGACACTGGTCTAACAAGGGTCTGGCCCCCTCCTTTGAGCCAGATATTGAATTTTGTGCTGTACATGGCTGATAAAGGTTTGTCTCCTGCAACAGTCAATACTTATTTAGCAGGTATTAATTTTCATGTTAAGTCTTCTGGCTTTCTTTGTGAGGATTTCTTGTCTAATTTTCTCGTGAAGAAAATGTTAGCTGGTATGAGGAGACAAAGGAAAGTAAGTAATATGAGGGTCCTATTACCGCTGATATACTGGTTAAGATCGTAAAGGATTTGGTGTGCAGTTCTACATACGAGTCAAAAATGTTTTCTGCAGCATTTTTAGTAGCATTCTTTGGTTTTTTCCCCGAGTAGGCGAACTAACTGTCACGAAAATGAGCATGATTCAGAAGGTGGTATCTTTGCAGGATATTAAGATAGGGAATATTCTCGAAGTTGCTCTCCGTTTTTCAAAAACTGATCAAGAAGGTAAAGGGTGTACCGTATGTATTCCTCGTTTAGAAGGAACATTCTGTCCAGTTAAATGTCTTGAACAGTACATAACAGTAAGGCATAGGAACCCTGGCCCCCTCTTCTGCCATTTTGATCATTCTCCTTTGACTAGGTACCAGTTTGCATCAGTTTAAAAAAAAAACCTTGCTTTTCTTAGGCTTTGATAGCAATCGGTATAAGACGCATTCATTTAGAATAGGAGCTGCCACTGAAGCAGCAATCAGGGGCTTATCTGACAGGGAGATTCAGTTGTTGGGGCGCTGGAGTTCAGACACCTTTAGGCAGTATATCAGAATTCCAGAGAAAGTTATGTTAGAACTAAAATTTTAAGCTATATTGCTTTGTCTTGATTTAGGTTTTCCTGCCTCTTTGTAAAGACCTAATGTATTACACCTTTCAAAGTATAATGAATAGTATTCTAGAGCACTGGCGTCCCCTTGCTCTGATTGTTCAAAAATTAGGCTATTTGTTACATGGGCTAATTTTAGCCTTAAGTTTTCAGGAAATCACAGTCATTCGATCTACATAGTGGGCTCTTCCATTATTAAGCGAGCCTCCTTTCACGCAGCGACTAGGCCAGGGGGTCGCCATCTTGGATTACAACGACAGAGTTGTTATATATGGTGGAGAGGACAGAGTGGGATGAGGTGGGATTCTGTTATTACCAATGTGCAGGATATGATGAATGCTAAGGGGGAACCATCTATGCTAATATTACATTGTGGAGCCAATGACCTTATTGAGGTGGGGTCCTACAATTTAAGGGAACAAATCTGTATGGACTTCAGGTACCTAGCTAGCCTCCTTCCCCGTACAGTCCTAGTTTGGTCACAGATGTTGCCCCGGTTAAGTTGGCGCGGTTCGGAGAATGTGTCTGCTGCCAATCGGGCCAGAATTAGAGTCAATAGGGACATTGCAAAACAAGTGTTAGAACTGGGGGGTGGATATATTAAATACAATGATATTCAGGCAAATCGTGTTGCATTTTTAGACACAGACAATGTTCATCTAAATAGCTTAGGCAATGATATATTGCTCAATTGTATACAAGGGGCAATCGAGCGAATGCTGTTTTGGGGCGACCGGTTATTCCCACAATTTTCGTAACCAGTTTTAAGTAGTTATGTTTCAGTAGAAATTATCTATTTGGTTTAATTTCGGCTAGGGTGGTTTGGGATGTTAGCTTCGTTCCCCCATAATATTCCTATCATGTGGCGGAGGCTCATGTAAATGAATTCATTTTCATGAGCCTTGTGGCAGGACTTCGCTAACATCAGCCCAGGGAATAATTAAAAGCATATTTCACAAGTTAAATTGGCATATTTTGGATGATCATTGGATTCTCCTTGATCATCAAATGTCTTGAATTTTCAGTCAATTTAAATTGTTATTGTACTTGTTTTCTACTGGTAGTGATGCCAGTTGGGCAGTTATTGACGCCCTTTGATTGATGCGTGGGCCGTTATTGACGCCCCTTGAATTGTGTGGGCCGTTATTGACGCCCTTGAATTGTGTGGGCCGTTATTGACGCCCCTTGAATTGTGTGGGCCGTTATTGACGCCCTTTGCTTGTTGTGGGCCGTTATTGACGCCCAATATTAAATGGCAAAATAAACACCGTGGCCATTACTATCAATATTGTGTTTGTTGTTTTATTAAATAAAAATATAATACAAGTTATTACTACAGAATAACTTGGGTTATTTAAGGAACAAGTTCAGGTTTTTTAAATTTGTTTATTTCATAAATTTAGCTTAATTGATATATGAGTTGTCCCCCTTCATAACATTCAGCCCCATCGACCTTTTGTAGATCACCGGAAGTGACCTTTCCGGTCTTTTTTGTCACGGTGTTAAACGAAAACCCTCCCTCCCTATCCCTTTAAATTGAAAGAGATTTCTGCGTTGTTTTATGTCTTTTTCAGCATCGCTGGAATTTTCCTCATGGTTTGTGTTACACCTGTGAAAGTCGCCATTCCAATAATGCAGTTACAGGAGAATGGACATTTATATTGAATGCTTCAGTAGAGTTTGTGCCATGACGTTGGTTTGTATACTTCTGCGCGTGTGTTTCCTTCGTGCTTTTTAATACCATATTAGTTGGGCTGGCAGGACTTCGCTAACATCAGCCCAGGGAATAATTAAAAGCATATTTCACAAGTTAAATTGGCATATTTTGGATGATCATTGGATTCTCCTTGATCATCAAATGTCTTGAATTTTCAGTCAATTTAAATTGTTATTGTACTTGTTTTCTACTGGTAGTGATGCCAGTTGGGCAGTTATTGACGCCCTTTGATTGATGCGTGGGCCGTTATTGACGCCCCTTGAATTGTGTGGGCCGTTATTGACGCCCTTGAATTGTGTGGGCCGTTATTGACGCCCCTTTGAATTGTGTGGGCCGTTATTGACGCCCTTTGCTTGTTGTGGGCCGTTATTGACGCCCAATATTAAATGGCAAAATAAACACCGTGGCCATTACTATCAATATTGTGTTTGTTGTTTTATTAAATAAATATACTAGTGTTACGTTTTTAAAAACAAGAATGATGGAATTAACGTTGACTAAACATTGACACCTTCTCATATATGCTTTCTACATTTATTTTGGTTTGAAGATGATATTCGTACAATATTCCAACTATGAATGTTAGGCCTAGTAGTAAAGTTTCCAAAGGGAGGCGACTCAAACTACAATATGTTTGTAAGTTTTGGGAATACGCACTATGCTCATGAATATGAAAACGAAATAGTTCGAAGTAAACACAGGAAAACATCAACGATTACCTAAATGTAAACATGGATTATCCGTTGTGAAAATCATTGCTGTACAGGATGTTAATATTATTTCATACCTTTAATTAGGGTGTAAAATGAACAAAACAACATTTAATTTTCATCGCTGATTGTTTTTGTTGTGTTGATGTACTCAGGCTTTCCGAGCGTTGCCATAGCATCAAAGATATTTTTAGTTCAATGGAAATACCCCTACCTATTTATAGCTCGCGTATTTTTATAATCTTTTAGAAAATAGCTTTACATATTCTGTTAAATACAACATACTCTCAGTCGAATTTAAAACAAACACCTTTTTTCATATTTACCATATCTAAGCTATAAAGAGTTTGCATTAATAATAAGATACCTGTTTTAGTAACTAGGTCATACAAAAATGGCGTTTACATTATATTCTTATAAATTGTAGACATATTTTTCATATAAAATCACCAAATAATTACTGAATGTTCGTGACGATACGTTAAACCCCTGAACTCAACTGAATTTATTACTTACCTTCGCAAGGGACTTCTATTATACAACTGACACTATTACACAGGTATCCAAATGTTTGGGTCAAAATATTCTTCAGCGACAAGAAATGATGTGATTGGTCAGGAGAGACACACGTGATAAGTCTAACACAAAGTTTAGTTCAGTTCAACACAAAGCTAGAATGTAATTAGATATACATAAACGGTTTTCCTGCTGTTGAATGTTAACACTTTATGGTGTACAATGTAGTTGTGTTCCTAGAAATAAAAACCGCGAAGGCGAGTCAATTTAAACAATAATTTACTTCCATATGTTGCTTCATCTGTATCTTCGATACTCCAGGAGTAACTTCAATTGTCGTTATTCATCCATGCACTTTGGTCCTTTGATGTACTTCAAAAGAATCGAATAATGATACACTGTGGTTGACTGTGTTGATTTGAAGTTGTGTATCTCACTTTCAAAAGAAATATCTGCAGGTCTGTGATTGGTCAGGGGATTACTCCTGATGAACTGCCTTCAGTTTTACTATGGACATAACGTCTGTGATAGTAACACCTAGATTATCGACGATGTAATGCCGATGACGATATCAAAAAGCACAAAATATATAGAATTAGATGAATTTAAAATGATATATCGAAATGATGTTCAGACAAACAAAACTATTACAAACAAAATGTCCTTGACTGATATAAAATAAATCGATTGTAATCTCGATAGGTTAGTGGAATCGTCATGACCGTAATGAAACCATATATCTTCAATGAACTAACGAAACCTGAAATAACCGAATATGTAGCACAAATAGCCGTTATAGAGAATTTTAAAACTCTATATTGCCGGAATTCATTGAGCGATTCTGTTCGTCTTTACCACCCGTATTATTAAAGTCATTTACTTATAAACAACCGTTTGCTCATTCTTATTTCGGAAAAGGTGACCGTAAGTTGAATATCTTGCAGTCTAAGCTCATTGATCGATACAGTACCTTAAAGTACTATCTTTTTCGTGTGAATATTGTGAACAATCCTTCATGTTTTTGTTATCACACATATCATACACGTCTTGTCAATGTTTGCAGTTTATAAATTTAAGTCATATATTGTGATGAGTAAAGATGTTTCATAATTATGAATGTATACATGTTAATTTATCATTTATATTCATGTGTAAATATAAATTTTTATATATATATACTGGAATGGCGTTCATTGATAAGCTGAAATAACTCTAATCCTATGTTGTTTGTATTTTCAACAACAAATATATGTACCTCAAATAAACCCTAAATGTGATGGCAAAATCAAATATTGCCATCAGTATCTTATCTTGTCTTTAATGCAGTAGAATTATGGTGGCAATGTAAATATGTTTGATATGAGCTAGTACTGAAAAAGGATAAATGCACCTTACGGATCTCTGAATGCAAAACTGTCGAAAATCACAGGAAGTCGATTTGTTTACAAGATAAATGAAAAACTAAATTAGAAAACACTATGAAAACTGTTTTATTATTATTCCCTTATCAACCTTGATATGTTAAAGCGCGACGTTTCAAAGAGTACACTGAATGTTAAAGTAATGTTATCGTTGGCATTCTTTTCATTTCATTATTTAAATCCCAATATTTTACATTTCGTGTCAGAGAAATGACTTAAAATCAAATAGTATGGCTTACGTTACATTGGGAAGTAATGAAAGCTCTAATAAAAGTCATCACTCTTTTCCAGAATTCATAGCCTAATCTTCATAGCCATCCTAACAGAAAAAGATCCTGAGCTTGTCTGTTATACCGCGATGGCAGATGCCACACGTGTCGACGTCGGCCACACACTCCTCACATGCAACCAAGTGCCCACACGGCAGAGCTATCCTGCTGACTTCCCTGTCATGGCATTTTCGACATTGGAATCGCGCCTTTAGCCGCTTGTTCTCCGACACTAATTCTTCATACTCTAAAAGTATCAATAGTTTTAACAAATATACAAGATTGTAAACTTTGTAACATATCTTAATGGGTTACGGATTTCAATTATTGCTGTTTTTATTCCAATTTAATTATTGTTGGTGCACCTTTAAATCGATGTTTAAATACACGAATTTCAATGGTTATACAATAATCTTCAACAATAAAAAGAAAAGATTTCATCTGTATGAAGCTCAAATAAGCTTTATGAATAAACTGACCTTGAATTATGTCCACCAAATTGCCTGCGTGAAACTCTCTGATTTCTGAAACCAAAAAATACACTTTTATATTTTCTCTTTTTTTCTAATTTAACAGGAAATAAACAAATTTGTTATTTAGACCTCTTACTTCAAAATCAGTAATTCATATTCACAAATGGTGACTCAAATGAGAATTAATATCAGCATCCACTAAACATTGAATGAACCTTTCACTTAAATACAGATAGAATTGATATTTACGACTTATTAAAACGATACATTCAATTACAAATGGTATGTTATAGTTATACTAAAACTAATAAAGCAATGCACCATATACAATATTGTATATATGAAGAAGGAAAGATGTTAATGATCATACCTTTGCCCGAATGTTCCCTTGAAAGGAAAATGTGAATCGCCATGGTAACGTATTCTTTACTGTAGTTCATCGCCAGTAAACTCTGGGCGGCTGCTGTCCACATCGGATTACGTTCCTCTCTAATTCCGAACTCTTGCTCACATGACAGACTGCTTACTACAATGATAACATAATATGTTTAAGTTTCACAGACCTGATATAGAAATGCAAAACACACACATGTCCTTATCACATTATATCCATATTAATCATGTCTTTATTGTTGGTCTGCTTTTGCTAGTGATTATGTAAATACGAATATCTAATATATTAACGAGGTATAGCATACTATTTTAAAATTGTGATAACGCATCGCGATGATTGTTAGCTTTTTATGAATTCTGTAAGTTCTCTTTGTACTTTGTTTCTGTTTTCTATTTTATCAAAGCAATGCTGTTTTAATAATAATTAAGTCCGCACTGCTATCATGTCATCATGATACACGTATTTCATTAGATTATCCTATCTGTTTTTGCAACAATTAAAATTAAACCTGTGACAGAAAATTTAAAAAAAAACCTGATAAACATAACACTACCTTCAACGGATATGCCAAAAACGGCATCCTCAAGGTTAAGATCTCAAGCATATGCATACTAACCGTGACCTTCCGGTCCTGCAGCAACCGGCAAATAATGGTTAGGCCGCTCCATAGCTGACTAAATAAAATATGTGTTTAGTCAATATGGATTACAATTGGTACATGTTGGAGGCATACTGCTTTATAGAGACCAATCAACTAAAGTATTTTCCACAGATCATTGTGTTTAATGTTTGGAATTATCTAGTAAATTTGCTGAATCAAATATATTATCGTGTTCTATATCTAAACTAACTCTAGGTTCCAACTTAACACTAGAAAGAAAACAGTCTTTTCCTTAAACTCCCATCAGGATAGCCGTTTTGTTATTTGGATTCTGCACTGGAAAATCACTGGAAAATTTCCCAAATGGATTTTTAAAATGGCATTTCCAACTTCATATAATTCTTACCTAGGTATGATATCACGTTAAATAAGATTTCAATCGTAAAAGAAATATCACCCGTTCATTTTAAGATAAAGCAGAATCTGATTTCTTTTAGCTTTCCATGATGCTTACATTGCTAGCTTTGTGCGTTCTGACAAAGTCGGCCCCTTTTTGATTAAGCAAATATTTGCAAAACGGGAATGTCTTTGCGTGTTTTATCCATAGTCCTTCAGAGTCCCCATCTAAGGATTCATCTGTGCCAAGTCCTTCCCGCATTATACAATCACAGTAATGGCATCTGATACGATCACCTATTTAACAACACAATAATATATATATATAATTAATGATTATTCATGAGTTAAGGCATAAACAGAATTTATTCTCGACTAGATATTTATTTATAGGTCCATTCATGTTTTCTTTGATTGCTTGGTCTTCACTTAATTCATTTGTATAATTAGGAGTATTTAATAATCATTCAATAACCATCAAGGAAAAATCCAGCATTTGCCAGGTGTTCTGGGTTCTCTGTAGCATTATCCTGTTGCCACTGCTCATTTTCAAAGGATTTCTGTCTATCATAAATGCGTTGATACTCAGGGTGTTTGGGTTTATATACCTAAAAAAGAAAAATAAAGTTCTGATTAAGTGAATGCTTGTTCCACTCGAGATCTTATGAAATCCTTCTGTCTATATGAAAATATCACAAAGATAATCTTACTAATTATAATTTTGATTTCTGTGCTTAAAAACTTACATATTGGCAGATTTTATAGGAAAATGCGGCTGCAAAATCTCTGTGGAAGCAGCCATTTTATCAAGCATCTTTTTAATCCTGACGTCACATCATTTTCATATTATAATCTCAAAAATGAATTTCTGTCTGCTACAACCAATGAAATATGCTTCAGGCCATGATATAACATGTAATGAAACTGGATAGAAACCAATATATGTGAAAGCAATATATGTGAAAGATCATATACTTTAAATATCAACTATACATATATCGATTATTTTCTCTATTTTAACGTACGTCTAATAGTTACTATAACCCAAATATTTATTTTTATTGTCGTAACAACGGTAAAAAAATAATGAATAATATCAATAGAATTTCCTGTGAACATGCCTTTTGCCACTCAGCCTGGATATTGTGGATCCATTTCTGTCCTTTCTCACGTTTAAGGAAATCACAGTCAGGACTATACCGTGCATGGTCTACCCACGGGTCATCAGTAGGCTCCCAGTCAGCAATACCAATATCACAATGAAAACACCTTACGATGTCTTTTTCACCTGTAATATATGAGGTAAAATGTTTCATAAGAAATTCATCAATCAGCAGCATGATAACATAATTATTTTTTAAAGTTCTCCGTATCCGTTGTATATTTTAAATGAACTACAAAACATCGTTCGACCGAATAAGTGTGTAAAAGGTAAGTTTGAGAGTATAACATATTATATAGATAATACATGGTTAGTATCTTACAATACAAGGTTTATTTTGGTGCGAGACTTAGGAAAGCCGAGATGACGAGTCATCTCGGCTTTCCGTGTCGAGCACCAAAATAAAACTTGTATTGTAAGATACTAACCGTGTATTCTGTTTATCCTGCAACCATTATGACATTCAAAACGAAAGCAAATTGACAGTTATTTACTTTGTTTCGCTCGAAGCGAGACGCTTCTTTGATGCGGAGGTAAAGATTCATTCAATTAACCGAATGAGAGTGTACTCCTTTTTACTGCTGTGGGAAATAAATAAGCGCATTCACAAACAGTAACCGCAATTCTATTCAGTGTGATATATCACTGAAAGGAAATGAAAATACTCAAATAACAATAAATATCCATTAAAGACTTATTCAACAATACATACCTTTGCCATGAGCCAAGAAAACGACGACACCGCCATACGAGATTTTCGATATCGTAAAAATGACGTCATTTCGGTGAATGTGACGTCACGTTTAAGCGGGACTGAATGATGTTTCATTCACTGGAAGGTTCAAGTTTTGGGTCAAATTAGAAAAAGTTCCGTCAGATATGGAACAAATTCACGTGATCGTATTGACGGATATAGCATTTCGTATTGACGGATAAAACACAAGTTTATCCGGCAGTAGTTATCGGTCAGTATGTGGGACAGTTGCAGGATAAAATGAATTATCATGTCATTAATCAGTTGCGACTATACTATTATTTTCTATTTCATTAATATCCCTGAATTGATAGCACTTACCTGTGAAATAGAATCCTGCATTAACAAGTAATTCCGGGTCACTCTTTTCCCAGTGCACAAATGTTTCTTCACGCTTACATATCTCTGTGAATTGAGGATTTTGTTCGTCAGTTGATGTTGTGTCTGTGCCCTTATCTTCATCAGCCCCCGCAGATAATCCCTGAGACCTTTCATCATCACTTAAGCTCCTTTCAGATCCACCGGTCTGTAACCCTTGCTCTCTCAGATGTCCAGCTACTTCGTTCCTATTTCCATCGTCACACCCATTTTGAGGTAGTACCGGAGCTATCCCTGCCGACTGTAGTTGTTCCCGGTGATTGTGCACCATATATACTTGTAATTGTGTATATTCTGGCAACAGTTTATTTTGGTCCCTGAGAAAGCTAGTGTCCGTCACAGCTAAAGCATTGCGTTGTTGAACATATAGTAGGCACTCTCTGAAGAATTCCAGAGTTAAATGTGTAGTTCTTTCTGAAACATTGAAATCCCCTTCTTATTCTAAAACGGTTTATAAAGATTGTTTCCATTGAAAGAAAAAGCTGCTGTCATTGAAAATTAATTGAACATGTCTGGATGCAAATGATTCATACATGTACCTGTTCACAGTTTGTTTTACTAATGCTTACCTTTGCTTCTTAAAGAGACCTTGTTATATTGTCCAAGTGGTGCTACACGCCTATTGTCAAAACGCTGTCCACATTTGCAGCGTGCCTCTGTATCCTTTCCATTACTCATACGCATTTTCTTTGGTTCAGCATTAGAGGAGCTCTGTTACAATTTACACAAATCATACAAAATGCAGAATTATTGCATGATACAACAACATCCGTACACAATTAATCTATCAAAACCCTGTTGTGATCGATAGAAAAGAAACTAATTATCTGCATTGTTCGATACAGGATAGCTTATTAAGAACATTCCTTGAAATGACAATTTCGATTGTGGATATTGTTGCATATATTTAGTGTGTACATTTGTTCATATTGACAGAAACGGGGAAACAATATAGAAACACAGCATAGTCATATCCATTAGAATGATAACGTGTATTTCAATATTATAATAGTTAGAACACTAGTGTTGTGGTATAGTCTATTGGCTCCATCAGCGATACCTCAAAAAGAACCAAATCTACCACTGAGGCCCCTGAAGGTTACAATGTAGCATGTCTGATGGTTAGTGTATTCTACGAGGTAGACATTTTTCCTGGAATTTATGATATTGTTTGATTACTACAGTGGTTGAAGGGAAAAATTGTAATATTCATCAGACAATCGAATTTATCTTCTCATTATATAACTTGGTCTTACCGGCGTCACCACGGATGAACCTATACTTGGAAGTCCTCTACGTTTTCGATATTGTTCGCAGAACTTATCCATTGGCAAATCATCAGATTTTGACACTGTTACAGCTAAAATATGAAATGATATTAAATTTTATGTCACTATTTAATTAACTATTATATACTGGAAGGCTGAACTGCTAAATTCTAAAAAAAAATATGGAGGTAACAATAAAATAACATAAATATGAATAAAAATATAAAACGAAATGTTTTAGAAGTGAAGTTGATATTTCATGCTGTAAATATGAACATCTGCATGAGGCGGACGCTTTTGCCTTCTTACCGCAAAATTCTTTTTAGTGTGTTTATGTTAATGTTTGCAACAACAATATTTCTAAATGTTTGATTTTATAAGTATAGCAAAAATAATAACGTGGCGAATTAAATACTGAAAAATATATCATATTTTCATCATATAACAATTATGAGTTTGCTTAAGATTGACACAGGACATCGAAACTTACCTCTGTCGAATCTACCCGTGTCCGACGGATTGAAAGTAGCACCAAGAGTAGTAGACGTCATCTTATACGGTATCTATAAAACAAAACGTGCATTACCAACTATACTTATTACTGTACGTCTAAAATAAAAATGATGAGAATATTCTTGTTTAGGGATTAATTCAAGTGTGTTCTCTGTATTTATATGTAAGTCATGTTGATTCCACTTAAAAAATTTACACATGAATTTAAATATACTATATCATAAATATATACTCAAATATTGCCGCGACAGCGATGGATTTGTACAATTATGAATATCAAAATATCATCCTTTTAAACGTAATTTGTATCATGTAGAATGTTACTGTAATAATGATAAATTATAATGTTTTCTCCCATACTTGACAGGGTTATCCAGCGGTTGCTAGGGAAAAGATAACTCTGCCTTTTACCGGGGTAGGAAAAGACAGCTCACGCGCGCTAAACAATGACATGACGTCATCATTACATGCGGTGTTTATTGTCGACGACGTCATTGATTTTTACGCATTGCGACATTCCTATGACGGCGGCGCTTTGGAAATGTTTCTTTATAACTGTATTTTCCTAATGTTTCGTTTAAATATGGGAGAAAAAGAATGAAACGTGGGTCTGTCAGGTGGACAGGGATATCTCAACCCGAGTGAAATATTTTGGCCTTCAACCCTCGGCAAGCCTCGGATTGACCAGCCAAATCTTTCACTCGGGTTGAGATATCCCTGTCCACCTGACAGACCAATGTAAGATTATATTTACTATTTGAGTTTGGTACATAATACTATGTGTGTTGTCTTTCTTTCGTCCAATGCCCACCTCTTTGCTTAAAAGTCCTCTCGCCTTTCCCATCCATCTTTCATAACAACCGGAACTGTTGATCTATACCTCATCTTAAACTTAAATCTGCCGTTCATCCACCTCTTGTACTTGCATGCTTCTGACATTTTCTTTCTTCCGCGGTAAGTAGCCTTTTCAATTTCGAATCGCTGAAAACATTTTCTGATTAAAATGTTATCTTACTTTGTTCGTAATTGTACCAATAGCCTCGTCTTCTGTTTATTTTCGCCAACTTTTAACAAATTTAACTCACCTTCGCTGACATGTGCTCCAATAACAATGCTAGAGATGTCAATGCAGTGTCAATACTCGTTGTCTTATATCAAATCCGGACTTTCACACATCAATATGGTAAAAGGTTATTAATCACGTGGATAATGTATTCAATATCCATAATTATACCATAAATACATTCACTCTTTAAATTATTTTTATCGTTTTACATGTTGCATAATTGGTTAGTTCAATGTTTGGGTTTTCGATCATTTCACCTTACTGATTATATTTTGACGATTTCTGTTTATAAGTGTTGCATTAAGCATAGAAGATTTCCCAATCACGGTTGATATTCGAAGCGGAGCTTTCGACGCCATATTTGCTTCGCATAACAAATTACACCTTCGCATACCGAGACACGTTCGACCCCCTGTTGATGCGTCACTTGACTAACAGCAAATATATAATTTTAGCAATAATGCCTGAGGCCTCTTCTATGAAGAGCTATATTAGTGCCTTCTAGTATTAGTTGTAATTTATTATGTAAAAAATGTATTTTTTTGCAACCCGAGTACCGGGACTTATTATTTTAGTACACATTGATCATGAGTGTGTGCATGTATGATATTATACATAAATTAACGAGTTCAAATTATCAGTATAAAGAAATAATTAGTTAATGCATTATTAAAATAACAAACATCAACTCACCTATTAAGAGCAGTGCTTCAGAGTAGTTGTGTGTTTAAATAACGAATTGATTTCAATTTTAATTTTAGTAACAGTGGAAATCCCCTTGGCTATAAAAAGAACTAAGCTTAACATGGTATAAATGAGGGGATTTCCCTCCCAGAATACCAATTTTTTACGACCAGTAGCCGTGACGGAACAGTAGTCGTAATTGTGTGCATATTCTACTGTGCCTCCAGCTTTCCGAATGTATGGAGCTATTGACGAATACTTCATGATGGTGTTGTTTTTTATGTGGAAATAATGTGTTTCGTTAGATTCAAACAATTATTTTGTTTTCTTAAATTACGACTTCTGTTACCTCACAACTACTAGTAGGGTACCAGTAGTCAATGGTTTTTCTGGTTAAAACTAATTATAAATTTCAATACAAATGTAAAAGGCTGATGACAAATCCTTTACTACTCCTCTTCCCTGGGTAACAGATTGTGAAATTATTAACATCAAAGCCAAACCATGACCATATACCATTTCTTCATCTTCCCACTATACGTTAGACACACATCTTTCAATTCAATAGTATCTGTGGTCTGGCACACATGTTGTGTCCTTCAATCGGGAATGACCAGACAGGTAAAATACATGTACCCCATGCACCCCATCTTTGCTGTTATGTTCAAATATTTGTTTTCCAATCTGATTTTTATTGATGTTTTTCAATTACACAATGTCATGATGTTATCTATCAAACTTGAATATTGGAGAAGTCATTAATAAATGACATTTAACAACACATATTGTCTCCATTATCATTCCTTTGAGTACAGCAAACATAGCTACGGTTACTTTGCTCCATGTTACGAGACTGAGATAACATAAAATACAGATTTCTACACAATTTAATACCAGGGTCATAGTGTCCAATAGTCCTAAAGATTCCGCTTTTGATATTCGTCTCCTCATATATTTATTTTGATTGCCGTTAATACATGTTGTTAGTTAAGACAAAGATGGTGACACAATTATTTAATAGCTGAAAGGAACAATGTTAACACATTCAAAATAAAATCCTTGTTTTCAATACATTACCTCTGACCTTTGTTTTCAATATATGACCTCTATGATTAAGTATAGGACCTCCATGTTTTTAATATATGACCTCTATGATTAAGTATAGGACCTCCGTGTTTTTTGTGTATGACCTCCATGTTTTCAGTATATGACCTCCATGTTTTCAGTATATGACCTCCATGTTTTCAGTATATGACCTCCATGTTTTCAATATATGACCTCTATGATTAAGTATAGGACCTCCATGTTTGCAACATATGACATCCATGTTTTCAATATATGACATTAACTATTCAAATGTTATTATTGCTATTTTAGTGTATAAATGTTCATAATGAAATGATTAACAAAAGAACATATTCTATTAAAGATAATTATTCAAGACTCCTTTTGTAAGCATATCTTTGTAAAAAGCACGACAAACATTAAATAATAATAATTGTACATTTTATTTGCAATACGAAATATTCAAAGAGATTCTTAACAGGAAAATAGTCATATCATTATTCTCAAATTTCCATGTAATTTATTTATGTTATTTGAAAGGATTCATTTATTGTTTGTGCTGTTTAGTCACAGTCAACGTTTCACATATCTTATTCAAATTGTTGAAATTCACATATCAGATACATCCCTGAATCAATTGATACGGTAGTTGTGCATCTATGCAGCTCTAGTTGCAGCGATAAGCACGATAAACACATCTGCCATAGTGTTTTTATCCATAAACTATAGAGCACACCTTAAAAGAAATGAATATACTAAATATTTATTTCAGTACCTTCATATTCTCAGAAGCAAATATTGTTCAAGATTGCATTTAAATGTTTCTTACAAAGCAATATAGGCCAAAATCGCTCAATTTTCTTATTTGCTTTTTATGCATATTTCGAATGATTACATTGATAGTCAGTAACATAAATGTCTTATTAAGCTAGGTTTGTGAGCTTGAGGAAAGCGGATGAAACAGGGAATCACATGGGATATAGAAGGCTCAGCTTTCCTTCATTTTCAAATGTGAAGCAGGTGTGATTATGTTTTTCTTTGCTATATAACAGAAAATAAAATATTAAAGAAATATTGTATAATTGGAATGAAAAAGATGAAGTTATTGTGGAACTACTTTCGTGTATTCTATGAACATTTTACGCCAAATAGAAGGCAGCTGCTTCGGGATTCTATCAGTTGAAAAACAAAATTATTTTACCGGAACATTAAATTTAAAAGAAAAGGTCAGTCGAAATGTAAATATAAGAAATTATTTTGTTGTTGTTTACTGTTGTTAACTGATGCGTGAACTACGTTTTTACAGATATTTCATCATGGCGCGCTAACGCGCGTCATTTAATATAACTGTCCAAAAATGCAGCTCCTTAAACAAATACACATTAAAATGCTGCAGGTAAAACAATCTAAACCGCCGACCACCTGTTCGACGAATAGATGATTTAGATACTGCCTGAATGTAAGGAAATATGATGTATCTCCGTTTGAGGAATGCGAGGTATTTGACGAATAGCGCTACGAGTTATCAGCTATCCCTAATTTTATTACACCATATACTCTGTTCGACGAATGGTGGCTTTCGAGGAAAGCGAGTTCGAGTAAGGGGGTTATCCTGTAATATTTAATACAATTTGATACATTTTTCCGTGCGTGCAATAAGCAAGGTGATTTATCATTCACTGTCGAATACAGTTTTCAATGTGCCCTGAACTGTCGCGCTACAGATCAGACAAACGGTCACTGCTACTCCACACTGACGACAGGCAACCAGATGGCCACAGGGAAGGAATATCAACTGTATGTCGCCATCACAACAAATCTTGCACGTCGCACGTTCCTTCATCAATGTATTCTCTCGTTGTAAGGTTTCAAAGGCTTAAACGTAACAAATAAACACTTGAGATGGTTATCATAGTATGGTATCAAACTGAAACGTCCACGAATGATAACAAAATTAATGGGTTTTTTTCTTAAACTAAATCTCTTTTTCTCTCTTTTATTCTCTTTGATTGTTCCAAAATGAAATGTATAAAATTATTTTACTTTGAAAGCAATTTTTTTCAAAATCTGATTATGTGATAATTATTAATTAATGATTTTGTTATTAAATAATTATATATATCCAATCACATTAAATGCCATAATCAAAATATATGTATGACAGACAGACATGGTCTCAATGAAGATAATTTACTTACTGTTTGCTAAAAGATCGTTGTCTTCATCCTTGACATCATTACTATCCGTCTTGTCTGGAATCTCGGTGATGTTTTCTCTGTGAGTCATTCCTTCAACTAAAATATTTATAAAAGATTTTTTTTTACATTTTCATGATGAATGAAATTATTAGTTTTACGATAATCAGGACACAATCTATTTTTGTCAGTTAAACATATTGCTAACATTTGTTCCTGTGAATGACTTAAATTGTTTGAATGCTTCTTACTTTGATATTAGGTAATACACATTTGATTCAACCATCGGTTCTAATTGACATGTATGCTTCATTCGATCAAGATTCGGCTCTAATAAAGTTGTGTAATCAACATTTCATTTGTGTATATTATTTATAGTAAGGGTTCTGGCTCGTTATGGAGTTATCCTAGGAGTCGGGGAAACCCAATTATCATGTGGTAATCCGTGTTAGAGTAAGCCTCCCTCTAACATGCCTAATGAATCCCAGAGGGTCGATTTGGTCAAGTTGTTCGTGATGCGGAAATGATACATTCATTTAGGAATGGTTTCTTAGCTTTTCCTTTATATTATATTATGTGCATATCTTACTTTGAGGACAATTAGCGGAATCGCCATTTTCTTCATCATAATCCATGGTGTCCAGCAGTATGTCGACATCACTGCTGACGTCACTGATACCTGCACAGAGTTATGATACAATATTAATCTTATATCTATATATAGCATGTAATACAAATATACTACTTTCATCTATTTATACCAAACACTACAATATAATAAGCACGTTTTGTTCTGTTTTTACATTTGGTTGTGAAGAGTTCATTCAAAATATGAACAAGCTGCATTGATAAAGTAATATTTGCCTTTATAAGTCATACCTATGTGACCACTAATAATTCCTCCATCTCCCCATTCTAGTTCAAAAGGACTTCCCCCACGAATAGTTCCAATTTCCTTCGTCGGAGAAGACATCAGTTCATCTTCAAAATCATCTTCTGAACTATCCTGAGAACCTAAACATTAATGGTAGTATTATTGCATATTTGTTATACGAATTTAGATAGATAAGAATTTACCAGGGAAAATGGGTATTATGACATGATTACCATTCGAGACATTTTGACAGAACCGCTGAGAGAAAGTGTTGGTAATTTGCTGAAAATTTGATATATAGATATATAAATGTATGTACACGTCAAGTGGGATATTATATTCAATTTGAAACAGGTTTTGATTCTCACAATATCGTGCATATCTGAAATATATGACATAATTTTCTTGATTAGATATTAATGTATTCTTTTTCTTATGGCTAAAAATATGAATAGAAAATCAAAATTTCGTTAAATATATATGTGTGATAAAAAATCGTCTTTATAAAAAGATATTAACATGTATGTGATACTCTGAACGTAAGTTTAGGGGAGTTTTATTTTAGCGCATTTCGTGCATTTCTATGAAGCTCTAATTCATGCACAGAGATGAAAAAAAAATTAAAAATGGTATATCCAGTATTGAACCTCTTAATTGCGATAATTTGTACCCGAGCTTATAAATCATAATTTACTTTTTTTTGCATTAACAGCATTCAACGGGAGAAAATACAATATTTATTTCCAATGTTATTCTGTACCTCAATTCACAACATAAGTGTAAGTCATTTGGATTTACTGAAAACTCAAAATAAATTTTGCCGCAGAGATGAAATACATACCATATATATAGTGACTTTACAATAGATCAGCAACTTGACAGGAAGGTAATTCATGAAAATAGAAATCAATTACTGTACATATTTAAATACAACATAAATATGGGTAATAGATTATTCACATTTTTCTTCAACTGCCATTGTGTAAAATTAGACTTAGAAATGGTGAACAATTGTATGTTACAAAACAAATAAAACTCTGGTCGAATCGTTACATTTTACTTACGTTTTCTATCACAAAATCAATGCCTTTTCTATTCAGCAGATATTTGCAGAATGGAAAGTAACGCGCATGTTCATTCCAAGGAACATCGGTCGTTTCCCAGTCCCACACATCACCACCACAGTAGAAACACCGGACGCAGTCAGCGGGTCCTGTAGACAGCAAACATAAAGAAATCATGTCTACTCTTTCTAGTTCAACGTTTACTCTTTCTTTGAATATCTATTAATAAATATTCCATATTAATCAAATATATTCAAAATATATGAAATGTATGAACCAACCGGCTAAATACTAAGAGCAAGCAAGATTATTGTCTTGAAATATATTAACATCTTGCCCGCTTTGATTTTTGTGGATATTTAATTTGTATTCGGGTGGATTCACAAATGTTATTCAAAAACCTAAACACGACAGCAAATACATATGTATAAATTTTCTGATTATCCATTATCAAGATACCTGTGTAAATGAAACCAGCATCTGCCATTTCTTCTGGTGACTGTTTCAAATCTTGGCTAGTCCAAGAACTTCCGTATGTTTCAACTCTTGCTTGCATTGTCTTGAACTCTGGATGCATTGGTGAATAAATCTGAAATCATTAAAATTGAGAACAATACAATTTCACCCAACATATATTCAATTGAAACACCATTTATCTACATTTTGTATTGAGTCTGCATTTATCATGTGGACGTATACACTTCTGGTACCAGACTATGTACTGTAATAGCAAGTATGTACATCTTTGATAATAATTCCTTATCTTCGTTAAGTATAACAACATAAAAATATGTATATGATACATATTCAAAACATGATACGATATGCTATGATAGAAACAAGACAAAGAGGCGGTTCTGTTCAATACTTTGGACCATTCCGCTTGAACATCAGCTATGTACTGTGCCCCTTTCATCTTCTGCAGGAATGAGCAATCCGGGCTGTGGCGAGCATGCGCTTCCCATGGGTTATCCTCATTGTCCCATTTCTCAAACCCAACATCACAGTAAAAGCATCGCACACTGTCCTCCACACCTGAATTATAACCATGTAATTATAGTATCATGGTGTATCTTTGTTAGTGGCTTCAAACATAATGATTGCAATACTTATCTTTGATTTGCACATATCGCATATGCAGGGTTAAACCTATGATTTGAAACATACCTGTGTAAAATAATCCTGCGTCCACTAAAGACTTAGTATCTACGAATTCTGTAGAACGCCATTTTCTGAATGTCGCCATGCGTGCCGACTCCTCTGCATATTGTGGATTGATCACGAGACGTTGAGGATTATCTTGTATATCACTCGTTTGTATCTCTGTAGTGTTTTCATCTGCCAATATTGTATTTCTGGATGTAGTGATTGATGCATTATGGACCTCCAAACACGTTGATACAAGTCCTGTTTCTATCTCAACGTTGTCTTCACATGTCACATCTCTGTTGGAAAAACACTCGCTTGCTGATACTTTGGTACTACTCACATCTTCACATAGACATTCTGGTTTAGCCATAGATGCGCGATCATGCAGGTTTTCATTACCTTTTTTCAAGGAGGCTGTGTTCTTGTCTTCTGTGTCCTGATTGCACCTTAGTGTGCTGATTGAGTCATAAGACGGCTGTTCCGCTGCACCTGTGATAAACCAAGATTAATACACCTTTTCAAAGAAACAACGATTCAGATAATATCTCGTCAAAGGCGACACATAGAAAAAATAAATTGCAGTTAATGTGAACATAACTATATAATAGAACATATGGAGAATTTACATTTATATGTCTATAGCATTTTTCAAAAGTTGCTTCTTTAATATTAAATATTAGCTCTTAATGAGAACGGCATAACACCTTACCTAGCTTGATCTTTTTGTTGACAACCACAGGCTCATACGCACTAGAAGTGTAAGTGGAGTTGCTTTTGTTAATATGCTTTCTCTTCCTCAAAGACTTCGCATTCTGTTTTCGTCTTACAGTCATCATCTTGGCTCTCTTGACTATTGAAAATACAATACTTATTTTAATAGGTGAATCAATACTGACAGTAAAACGCCGTTAGTTTGTTTAGTTTGTTAAGTACAATGGATTTAAGTATGTACGTTATAAACGTGTTTTACTGTTTACCGGAATAGAATAATTAAAGATGAAATTCAAGATTATATTATTAATATTATTTGTTGCAAATTATACTTAAAAACAAGATACATGATAACAAAAATTAGTCATTACACTCTGTACTGATATAGAGTAAAAGTAAAATATAAACCTTTATTGAAATACATCGTTATTTGTCGTTGCTTCTTTATTTGTTCTCTTTTCAACATTGAAGACTTCATTTTGACTTTATTAATGGCAGTCGGGTACAGCAGCACCGGTTGCTACAGAACAAAAAATATATCATTTTTCATAAAGGGAAAATGTGTATATAACGAAAATAACAATGCTAAATGCATGTAAAACTAGTGAAGATGCAATGTTTTATATGCTCTTAAAGACATTAATTATAACATTTTTAAAACACCAGTATAAGCGTGTAATATTTCATAATTTAATATTTCGAGCCTCACAATGCAATTGCTGTGTCTGTCAACCTGCAAACACTTGTCTACTTTTTGCTTTAAAGATGCTCCACCGCTGACAAATGGTATTTGTTCACTATCAAAAAGAGAAGCAGACGATTTAGTATTTTTCTTTAGTTACAAAAGTTACTTACTTTACACCATTACCACCATTGAAAAGTTTAAGCTTCTTATTTTACGTCAAGTTCAAAATATGAAAAATAATTAATTGCATCCCGAAAAAATTCCAAGGCACTATATCCTATACAGAATGAAGTAATGATTGCGCATTCACCAAAGGCGAAATAAATCAATTTATGTTTTTTTTTGGTGTTAATTAGGCATATTTATACACAATTAAACACCAATTATTGTTCAAATGATGAATATCATTTATGCTCTGTCGGTGGTGAAGCATCTTTAAGGACAGAAGATTTTGAATAAATGTCGTAAGTTTTCATATAAAATAAGACATTTTATGAAATGACGGCCCAATTCAAACAGTAAGACGGAACTCCCTGCACCCGTAGTGTACAAAAACAAAAGTGATCGCGACGTATTCTACTAAAACGCAGAGTGACTTACCTTCTCATGTACGCCCTTGAATATAATTATTTACAGAATTTTGTAATCCATTATGTATCTCTAGAAATTATTTGTTTTGGTATATAAAAGGCTTACATTCTTGTTATCATTCTTTATCCTCAGGTTTGGACACACTGCGACAGAGGATCCATGATAAACCAATGAGTTATCCCCTGGATTTAATGTCATTTTGGCCACATCACAACGGCAGCATCGTATTCCCTTCCCATCACCTTAAATATTGACCAAAGTATACAATACTTTTTACAAGTGCAGTTAAGTAATACAGTTTCTAATTTACAATCATTTATGTCAAGAAGTTGAAAATAATAAATCGTAATGATTAAGAGAATAAGGGTCATTTAAGCAAATGCGTGCATATAATTACTTTCTGTAGCACCATGCTCAAGAGCGAGTCAAGAAAAAGCTGAATCAATTTGTTGTTCATATCAACAAATTCCTGTCATATACTGCGTCCTAATGCAATTGAAAGGAAAATTTAATGTTAAATGCATGACCAAAATACGTCCAATGGACGTGTCAAAAAATAACTGCTTTTTGATGAACATACCATTATTACAAAAACACACTATTTAGCGGACAAATTACAAACCAAATGGGTAATATCCTAATGTGACCAAATTGTCGATATCATGTCCCTCTGGTGGTGTAAAATAGAGAAAACTGTCCAATCGTGCCTGATGGTTGTCAGACATAAGGCGGCCTGGTGAAAATTCTGCCAGCGGAGTGTCTACAATAATTACAACAATACAAAGCCCACGTAAACGAAAATTATGTGTGCCATAATAAAGATGATTCAGATCAAAGTTAAAGTAAACATGATGAATATACAGCTTTTTTCGGAGATGGAAAATTACACAATAGCATTTATGTATCCAAGGATTATCCCATAAAATAACGTTAAATGACTCAAAAGTCTGAATAAACTTTGCGTTGTAGTATGCTTATCTTGATTTGATAAAAGTGTAGCGAAGATGAAGGACAATGAACCTAAGCGTACCATAGTGATTTATCATATGTATACGTATATGTAACGTATCGTGACATACACACAAACAATGTAAAAATCACATATCATCGCCTTCTCCAACTTTCTTAAAACTCACAATTTACTACCTTAGGGTGTATATTTCTACGATTAGACACATTGAGGTATACAACTTGCTACACTTATCATCACACGGAGCAATAGGCAGTGGTACAATTTACCTTAGTGTGCCTTCAGTTTGTTTGTTCAGTTTGAATTACGTTATGGTAGACTAATAATTCGAGAGTGACCAGGTTATGATAGGCTAATAATTCGAGAGTGACCAGGTTATGGTAGGCTAATAATTCGAGAGTGACCAGGTTATGGTAGGCTCATACATGTAACACGAGAGTGACCAGGTCATGGTAGACTAATAATACGAGAATGCCCAAGCTATGGTAAGCTAATAATTCGGGAGTGACCAGGTCATGGTAGACTAATAATACGAGAATGCCCAAGCTATGGTAAGCTAATAATTCGGGAGTGACCAGGTCATGGTAGACTAATAATACGAGAATGCCCAAGCTATGGTAAGCTAATAATTCGAGAGTGACCAGGTCATGGTAGGTTTATGATACGAGAATGACCAAGTCATAGCTAGTCCGCTAACCCTGCCTATATTATTAGGATTTTTAAATTTGTTTTGCCTTAAAAACATTTGAGGCAAAACAAATATTTAAAAAGCCCAATAATATAGGCAGGTTTAACGGATTAAGTCATGGTACGCCCATGCCACGAGAGTGAACAATTCAGCAGTTTCAAACAAAAGCTTGTATACAGCCGATCAACTACCTCAAAAAAAACTTACCGTTAATTGGTAACCTTGCCGACAGAATATTTCCTTCGCACGTTACTGACATCTTGATATATTGGCAATACATTCGAACAATTTCAGTACACTTGGGGTGAACATGTATAATAATAGAACACAAACGTTCCAATGCGTTTATAAAAGATGTATTATTTTGTTTTAAAATTTCAAACACATGTTGAAGATCTAGCGAGTTTTGGAAAGAAATATTGCAGTCTGGCAATACAGCCACTAATTTGGATTTCAGTTGTTTTACTGTCGATTCATTGGACGTGTTCGCTCTATATTCCATCTCGTCAAGAAGCTGTCTTTGTAAGGTGATTCCTGAAATTGTAGAATTAAATGTCAGCTTTCTGTACAAATGAAAAGATCCATATAATTCATATGCTATGCCTTAATGTAACTTTAATTTTCATATTGTATTTCAATTAACAGTGAACTTTGCTTTTATATACAACTGAATGAAATGTGCGACGACTTTAAACGTCATCAATGAAATGCACCTACAGCCTTAACTACATATGCTTATTTGTTAATCCAAGTACAATACATGAAACAGTAATATTGCTCTGGAAACCGTAAAACATGGTTTACAAGGTATCGGATATTCAAGCGATATGCTACTATATATGTTAAACTATATAAAAGATTATATAAATGACCATTGAAATTATTTTTCTGTTTATTTTTGTCCCAGCAGCCTATGTCTTGAGTGACATCAAAACAATTTTTCGAAATGGACAATTTGTTAACCATATGTAGCGGCGTGGTCAAATCAGTATAAGTATTTGACAAAGTTTTGTGAAATGAAGCTCTTTGCGGCAGCAAAAGCAAACGCGACATTTAAGTGGAAAAGTTGTGAATAGGACGGTGGAGTAAGAGAAATTGTGGATGTGATCTTCAAGTAAGTATGTGTGCTAGGAGTAACAGTGTTAAAGTTGTGAGCAGTTGTGAAGAAAAATGTGACAAATCAATGCAACAGATGTTACATGTACAATGTATGTCGATGTGCTTGTTACTTATTCAAAAATTGCTTGGTGGTAATATCTTTCTAAACCATGGGATTTATCGTCGTTCAATCCAGATGATAACCATGTAAGAGTTGGACAATATTGGCCAGAACGCACTCCATCTCATTGGATATCCACTGCGCGACGCCATTTCCTATAAATGCACTTTGAAAGTATTGAAAATGTAAGTTAGATGGGTGTTCCAAAACTATCATCTGGTATTTATTTTTATGACAGTTGTGCCCTATGTACTCAAAACCGTCTATGACTGATAAGGTGATCAAATGGAGCATAAAATATGTAAACATGTTGTTCATAAACGGGCTGACCTTGCTACAATGCACATTGCTTTATAATGCAATATTACACTAAACGCAATATAAATGAGAATTATCAATATACTCATAGTTTCGGAGAAATAAGGCCAGTGACATAATTTTTGGAAAACCCCTTTTATACGCTACAGTGATTGTATCTATACCTGTATGAAGGTATGATACATAAAATACAGAATAATATCAGTCGGTTTCATTCAACATACGTTAGGATTTAATGATCTTGGTATCTTATCAAATTATTTCAATTTCCTTGTGTGAGACCCTCGTGTCTTAATGCATCACAAACCCGTATTGTATTTCTCCCTTTATATGTAATTGTCATCTTCGGACGAATGCCATAGCTTGTAATTACTGTACCTATTGCTTCTTCAGTTGTCATATTCTTCGCCATCTGTCGGTCCTTACAGGGGATTTGGCTTTGAGCTGTTCTAGTAAACATTTTTTCCTGAAGTATAATTACATTACATATATGAATGAGTTATGGAATAAAACGAATCAAAATAAATTAATCAAATATCTACAATGGAACATTTGACACAAGTTTGATGTATTGTAGACCAACTTATCAGGGGGGTTTTTCTTCTTTTTTCTTCAATGCGTTGGATAACAGTGTTCGTATTTCACATTTGATCAATCGATTTAATTAGAATGATTTTTTACATTTGTAAACAGTTATTTTATAAAATCATTAAATTGTATATAAGAGTAAGAACTATTTATAATGATAATAGATAAATTACTGAACTTTAATTCCTTGCACATTTGCTATTTAAATACTTAATTGTCAGTATATACATATTTTATGTTGTTGTAATTTGATAAATAAAAAGAGGTCAAACTAGTTAGGTTAACAAAAACCTTTTTGATAAAAGAAAATAATAATTGTTTATTGTTTATGCAATGATATTTCAAATGTTTTAAGATGATGTTACCAAATCATGTACAAAGACTATGCATCAATGTACTTTAAATATAGATCATTCATTTTTATTATTATATGTATATAAGATATATGGTTGTTAAATGTTAAGTTAATTTAATTATAAACACTATCTGAGTATAGTCGAAATAATAAAGAAATACGTAAAATGAGACTTTATAATAAAATTAGTCATATATGGGAAGCCGATAGTGAAACAAAATATCAAACTGAATGTAAAGCAATTATAAGCATATATACAGCATTTCAGTTGTTAGTATTAACATTTTGTTTCAAATGTCTTCAATGCTATTAGAGTTTCTTCCCTTTTTTGCCAAATGAACTCCTGGGATTCCCGATTATAAACTTAGTCATGACAAGGTTGCTTTGATTACATTTGCAGAATTGACCACAAATTGTAAGAGTTTAACAGCCTTTCGGTTAGATATTGATATTTATGGGCATTCACTTTTAGTCAAAAATTCTACTTCTTAGATAATTTGATATTATGTATTGTATATATGCATACATTTATATATATATATTTAGCAACACGGAAATACCCTTACCCAAAAATAGCCTAATACAAAAATCCATAGTAAATAGAAAATTCTAGTTGCTGACTTTATATGCGTATATTTCCAAACGTGTTGTTGATCAAAGCGTGCATGAGTGCGTTATCAATACAAGGCTAAATATTCCAAAGTTAATTTACCGTATGAAGGCCGCACTCCGGGTTTCATTCGCTAGGCTGTACTCATACAACAGTTTGCAGCAACCATCTTTAGACTTGCTGAAGTTCTTGAGATGCCTGTCATCGAATTGTACGCATTGAACACGACACATTTAACTTTCAACGCAAGACCTTTTTAAAGAAACTTAATGTTAAAATGCATGTATTTCAATCGTGAATAAGTTTCAATTGCTAAATTACTGTATTGCTAATATATAAAAGTACTGTTCAATAAGAATTTTCAATAAATAGTAAACTAGCGGCATATGAATAGCTGATATTAAGGAGGATTCGGACGAAGAAACAAAAATCAATGATTTTATTGACAAATAAAGCTTGTGCTAGATTTTTGGGTAATTAAGAGGGCGTTTTTGTTTTTTTGTTTTTTGTTTTTATTTTCAAACTTTTTACCGTACAGGGTCAGTTCGTTTGCTGAAAACAATCTCACCTCATCATACCTAAAATATAGTGTCGTAAAAATAAAAACACTAAAAACTCTGGTCTTTGGATCTTGGTTTTAAATAAAATAGGATAGTTAACATTTAAAAGACTGTTTTAAATGCACTAGCTACCTTCATATTTTCATATGTTTGTTTTAATGAAATATAAGCAGTGTGTTGTTTGTTCATTTATTACTTTAAATTATTATATAATTTATTTATTCAAATATAATGAAATACCTAAAAAATTTAAGTAATGTTTCGTATTTATGCTCTACGATAACTACAGATATTGAAATTGTGATTAATATATCCCAGTGGGCACATAACGTCCGGACAACATTTTGGCAACGTTTTATTTAGGTTGCGACGTCGGGGACATTCTGACAATGTTGTGAGAACGTTTTTCTCCAAACGTCCTCACGACATTAGCACTTGACGTCCTGAGAATGTTTTTATATGGTTAGGAAAAAAAACTTTGACAATAATTAATATAATTTCAAAAAGTATTATTGTTGGAAACAACTTTTAAAGGAAGCGAATGAATCTATTCAAATAATGATACATACAAGTAGGCCTTATATTTTTTTCAATAATTATTAACTAATAAAAAAATAATTAATCATTTTTTTGTACTTTTAAATAGTTTTATTTTTTTAATTACAGATACTATAGGTATTAATTGAATAGATGAAAACAAAACAAAAAGTATAATTATAAATACCAAGTTTACATACCGATTATTACGTCAAATATGTAAACTACCGAGTTATGATAAAAGAGTTGTGTTACCTCCCTTTCATTTTAAAGTTTATCCGCTAGGGGTCGTTATTAACTATTTAAAACAAAAAATTAAAATCATTAGAATAAAGCGTCTTTTTATACAAATAAATTGTGATTTTATTTATATGACATTTTACATATTTTCCCCGCACACTACAGAAACTAGGAGTGGAAACTCGTAAAGATTTGTTTGGTGTTTGCGCGGTTATTTTCACTTACGGTTCTTTGTTCATTCAAACTTTGTGTACACACGTGCTTCACACCGATAACATTTCTTAGCCTCGACAGCATTCAAACAGGATATATAACTTCCAGATATCGACAGATATTTCAAGGTAAGTCTTTGTTGATTCGTATACAAACTTGTTTTTAAAAGAATGTGTTTATCATATTATATCGCGGTAAGTTATTTTATCTATATGTGTAGTCAGTATTTTGAGTATGTATACACATATACATTAACTTATACAAATTCCCTGATGTGCCTGTATCCTATTTGTGTTTTTATTTATGTAATAACGTACCGGCACATGAAAAATATATCGTCTAAATCATTATATAGATGTTTAATAATGTTTTATTCTGTTTTCTTTTACAGATGAGAATGTTTATATAAAGTACACACGGAAGTACGTGAAATGGCTCCTACACAAACAGTCTAGGTGGAAGTTGTTGCACCTATTTCATGCAGGATGAGCAGAAGACATTAAAATATTATATAAACACTATATTTTGTTGTTATTGTACTTCAAAATACTAGAATAATGAAAATAAACAACGTAACATACAAACGTTGTGAAAACATTATATGAAAACATTCGGCGGACGTTGTCAAAAAACGTTCCCCAAACTTTCATTTGCAACCTTTTTGCAACCTAAATGCAACGTTGCGATCGGACCTAATAAAAACGTCCTCCGGATGTTGTGTGCCCACTGGGATGATGTGTTCTTATGAATGAGATATTATACTAAAGTTAAACATTCTCGATGAAATATTAATTTTACCAAAATATGACCAGCCATCACATGACACTTGTATTGAAATTTCAACAATTTCACAGTCATTTGAACACGTATGTACAATAACAATTTGTTAACTTTGATAAATGCCTCACTTCGCCCATTGAAAGGGGTTTCGAGGATGTATTAACAGTCGTCTTCCGCTACTCCTTCAGGATATCAGTAGACCGCATACTTAACTGTTCGGGTAGTGGTAAAGCCGTTCATTCAAATTTCACGCCATATATTTATTTCCCTGTACAGGGTCGCGAGCAGTTACCGTAATTTTTATAAGATTTTTTAAGGATTTTGTCAAAACTAACGCACAGAAGGCGTTGAAAATCGACGTGAATTATCTTTAGTCCAAAATACTTCAGTAACAATAGTCGTTGTTTAATTTTGATAATATGTTTTTGGATCAGATGCTATTAATTTTCAACGCTAATTGGTACAGGACCAGTTACCGTAATTTCAAAATATAAAAAAATGCGATTTTAAAAACCTGCTTATTGCACCAAAACTAGTTTGTGATTCATTAAAGCGACAAACATCTTTTTGATATTTATAAGTGGAATAATATAATCGTAATGCATGGCTATTTTGGTATCCAGTGACTGATCGAAAGCATCATGGAACAAGGACTGTCTTAATGGAGCATTCGATAGGTGACCAGGGAATCACTAAAAACAGGATTCAGCTCTGGACAGGAGTAAAATAGACAAACAAAGGTGTAAACGACCTAAAAGTTACAAGAATTCAATGAATACATAAAAATTTATTTTGTTTGAAAAAAATAAGTAAACACAAGACATATGCACCTGGTAAAAACTACCTTCTGTTTTACGATCATGTCCATTCATGCTCGATCTGTAACTTGTCGTAAACCCATGGTTTTGCATACTTTGACCAACTTCGATGCCAACAATTTTTGAAAGCGATTGGCAAATAAAATAAACGATGATTTCATGAAATTACAGGATTAATATGCAAGTAAGTCATGATTTCAAGCTATCCCCCGCTGTCATTAAAGATGCTCCACCGCTGACAAATGTTTATTTTTCTCTATCAAAAACTGGAGCAGACGATTTAATATTTTTCTTCAGTTACAAAAGTTACTTACTTTACACCATTACTCACATTGAAAAGTTTGAGCTTCTAATTTTACTTCAAGATAAAAATATCAAAAATAATTAATTGCATCCCGAAAAAATTCTGTGGCACGTTGTCCTATATGGAATGCAGTACTGATTGCGCATGCACCGAAAGCAAAATAGATTATTTTAAATTATTTTTTGTGTTAATTAGACATATATATATACACGATTAAACACCGATTATTGCTCAAATGATGGGTATCATTTATGCTCTGTCAGCGGTGGACCATCTTTAAGTGTTGTAAACTTTGATTTAAAAAGGAAAACGTATATTTGTTAGCAATATCGGTTGCAAATGAAATTTTATTGTTGAATGAACACTCGCATGGCTACTGTAATTTAACTGTTCAAAAAATTCCAAAAATTTTGCGGGAGATAGAACGTGCGCAGAAATCACGATAACTTGTACATCACGGTAACTGGTCATGACCCAGTAAACTTAAACCGTAATCATTTGCCATACCATTTTTATTTCGCCGGGGGTTTGTTACATGATAATGATAATGCATATGATAATGAAATACAAAAATCTACATTAACTATGTCGAAAGCTATGTGTACTCTACTTTGAAAAAAAATATAAATAAATGAATAAATAAAAAAAAATAGAGCAAATCTAAGCCTTATCCAAATGTATCCTTGTAGCAAAACGATGGCAAAATATTCGAAAATAATCATGAAAAAAATACAGCCAATGTCATAGTAGTGATATGTATATGACATCATATCTGCAAATGTGGAGATGATGCAAATATAATGTATAAAGTATATTACAAATAAAACCACATTGTTTTACAGCGGCATGGTGAAGTGAGAAAGCACTAAACCGGGCAGTAGTTGTATTATTATGATGTTACACAACACCAATATACTAAGCCAGCCAAAACATACCGACATTATATCCTCATGAATGCGAATAGCCTAATACTATGACTGTATATTATGTACAAAGATTGACTATATTAGTGTTCAAAGAAGTCTTGGTAGGTTACCTAATATGAAAAATTATTGGGCTGGTAGACCAGTAGGGTCCATCCCATACTCAATACTACTGAGGTTCCGATCACTTACGATCACTAACACCCCTGGACTATCCAACAGTAAAACTGGAGGCAACAGAACAGGTAATGTAGTCATTTGATGTACATCAAAAGAGCAGTATAACGGTATACTGTGTGGCTATGAAGTAGCTTTCTCTGTAGCTTTCAAAGATATTTTTCAGTCCTGTGATTGGTTCAGATTTGTTCCCCTGAGCTGCCTTCAATTTTACTATGAGATAGTCCAGGAGTGTAGAGATCGTATGTAATCGTAACCCCTGGAAGTCAAGGACGAGTCCATCCTCGATAATCCACGGGTTCTGATCACTTAGGATCTCTACATCCCTAAACTATCTCCTAGTAAATCTATAGGCTACAGAACAGATCACGTAATTTAGTCCTTTGATGTACTTCAAAAGATCCGTATTACGGTACACTGCGGTTTGCTATGATATTTTGAAGTTGGTATCGTCTCTCTGTATTCTTCAAAGGAAATCATTGCAGGCCTGTGACTGGTTCAGATATTTTTCGCTGGGATTGTCCAAGGGTGTAGAGATCGTAAGTGATCCGAACCGAGAATTAGCAAGAGTTGATTTCCTATTGTTCAGTATTTTGTAGTACCCAGACCTGTCCTATTCGACACTCGTTTCATACTCGAGGAAGGACCCCGTTAGTGTGGCTTGCAGATATTCCTCGTTTTTTGTTAAAAAAATACTGTTTGGCCACATCTTGGTCAAACACAATCTTTGATTTTCATGTAAAGGGTTCTCGTGCGAAAGGTATCTAATTCTGCCAATGTGTCATTTCTGCAGATAAACGTCTATCTTTAACCATAGTTCATGACATTTTGTCATTTCTTCATACATTTGCCATCGTTTTTTTTTACATATTAAGTGTAAACCACATGGTGAAATGAAATTCAATCAAATGTCTAATATAAGTTATAAGTCAAAAAGATATTATGTTTTGTTTTAATTTCTAACGATGATTTTCGGATAAGAAGAACACATGGATGTATGGCTACAGTTGATACAGATGTTGTGGTTGGAGTATCCACATTGACAGCCGCCATTAGTACAACAGGCACAGTCAAACCTAGTGTTGTCATAGCTACATTCACATCCAGACCCTGCCGCCGTGTAGTGGTTGATCTCTGTAAGGTTGTATCGAGGCAAAGAGAGTAATCAGATCAGCGATTTTGTTGGGATATATCTAAAATATACTACTCCACCGTTTGTAAAAGAAATAGTTCAAAAATACTAGTACTAAAAACATATTCAAAACCTTGTTTATACATTAAGTTATTGAAGAAATAAATTCATATCCTGTGATTAGTTTCAGAGAATAAATTGTCTATGGTCATCCATGAATTGTTGAGAAAATTCCACAATTTATGCGAATATGGTTCTTATGTTATCAGCAGATGTCATCAGGTTTGGATTGAGCAACCTTCATTATTAATTTCTTTGGCAAATGCGTGTTCGTAATAACCACCATATAAACTATAAACACTATCAATCCTACATTGATAACGAAATAAAACAAATCACTTTCGGATGTAAAAGTACAGAGATTCGTAGTTGGTACGGATTAAACTAGTTTTCATTTTATGATGATAGCATGCCATATCAGGTTACTAGAAACTGTATTAAGTATTTCAAGGTACTACGAAACAAGACATTTGCTTAATATGGTTATGGATATAGAATATACGAAAGAAACAATGCTGAATGATATAACGTAAACACACCTGTAGCTAATGAGTTTGTAGTCCAAGAATAGGGATCTTTGGCTGGATCACAGTATCCTCCCTCCCGGTTCTCTTCTCCTGCTCGTCGACATAACCCTCCAATGACGCAGGTATTCGCCTATATCGTACCATTATCATTTTAAATGTGTTATCATTTCATGTTTTTGTTTATTTTGCTTTCTATTTCGTTTTTGTTATGATAAAAACAGATAAAAAGCAAACCATGTTTCTAAATTAAGTAAATTTTTTAATAGATATCAATATGCACAACTTGTATTTTAAACGTACAATATTACCTGCATTGTTGGAATGTTACCTGTGGTGACAAAAGAAAACTAGTTACAGCCACCATTAGGCATCAGAGTACTGTACCCGGTGTCCGCCATAAGTTTCTACAGTACACCTTTTCTTACCTTTAAAGTACAGTTTCCGGATGAAGTACAGTCCCTACAGGTACCATCGTAAATCAAAAAGGGGTGTTCAGCACTGTACAGTGTCCCATCAGTGGTTACCGAAACCACGAAGGCATCCATACTGCTCTCTACGTAAAAATTTCAAAATTTCACAACAAACGCTAACTATTTAGTAAATCTTTACAGTGACATGTAAGGTTTGGTTGTGGACATACATGTTGTATTTTTCAAGACATTGAAAATGTCAGTTTTATTGAACAATTCAGATTTGATATTTTCACTCAATATTGACAAATCAGAATTCAACATTTACAGTAAAAATATCGTTATGGCGAGAAAATCCTTTTTTCAAATATCAAGCCAAAAATATAATATTATCTATATACTTTTATTTTGTCAGAGCATAGATGTGTGGTATTTGATTATTATGAATTAATTTGCTTCCAAATGTGCGCTAAATCAAATAAGAAGCTGAATACCTATACAATGTTAAATAATGATACAAAGCTAAGTCACCATACAAGGCTTAATCAGCACACAAGACTAAATAACCATATAATACAAAATTTAAGCACGCCAATATGTAGTTAATTTAAGCATTGATGTCACTATTTTTTTTAATTTTATCGGGGTATGAAAAAAAATTGTTTGTTTTAAAATTAAGTATGTTTAAATGTAACATTGTAGTGGCTTTTCAAGTGATTCTTTTTTCCGAATCAATACACAACGTCAATGTCTCTATTGTGACGTCACGATAACGTAGGGGTTTCGCGTCATTCTCGGATTTTTTTTAATAGTGGTATGCAAAAAAAAATATTGGCCGATCAGAAAGCCAGATTTGGTATGAAAACAAAGAAAAATTAATTATTGCGTTACCTTTTCAGCGAAGTAACAATAATCCGTGTTTAAAACAACCTTAGGTGCACACTACTAAACAATGTAAATCTCTAAGTATGTCGTCGTTTGATATCTATATAAGATAATTATAATACGCTGACTCGTACATATCTACAATAGGATGTAATTTGTTCTTTGGTTGCACATAGTGGCCAAATCAAACCAACCCAGCTCCTGAATGCAGTTACACGTATATTACTTGTGTGGTACTCAAAGGTATTCATTAAAGTCACCTTACATATATTGGTTGAGTTGACCTGTCTAACCCAGAATGTCATAACATTGAAGCATAAAAAAACGAAATTATATAAAAAAAACCATGGTTTTAGCAATATTGTATAAACACAATTATAATCAATGGCCTAGATGGCTATACAAAGGTAGGAAGGCGCTCTAACAGTGATAAAATAATGTCTTATACGATAAGCTATGCCTTTCAATTTCAATTTTCTTTCAATAGATTTGTTTACCTTTTCTTAGCACAAGACTTTCAGGAAGGCTACACTCGACTTCCAGGAAACTGATAAGCGAGGCCGGAGCATCAACGTATTCTCCAAATGTTTGTACATATGCCCCAACCTGTATCAACACAGTAAATACACATTTGTTTCTATTCTTATCCATGATATATGTGTATGTGGTGTATGTGTAAATATCATCACGGGATAAAATTTACATCTATCAAGGAAATTATTCTGATTTGGTGTTTTCAACCAGAATATGTTTCCAGCATCTTCGTAACAACCACAATACAAGATGCCCATAAAAAGCCTTTGTTGAAGAGCCTAGGTATTTTTAACATATCTTTTTTATTTTTTATATTTGTTAAAGTGAACAGTCGGGCAAGGATGGCTAAAGTCGGTAAAAATGGTGTGAATGTATCCAGTATAATTTCGTATGAAATGGAAAAATAAAATCTCTCACCAAAATCTGTCTGCGTACGAAGAAATTAATTTAAAGTATAGGAATCCTAATACGTCCTCCCGGCTGACTATGTCCGTGGTTACATTTACACGCAGCCTCGCTTTCAATGCTTTCAACTTTCCTTTACTTTAATGGTCAGAACTGGGAAACGTAAGCAGAACTTGGCCGTCGTATTAATATGTGAGAACTTTTGGAAGGCCAATGAACGCATTTAGACTGGTTTTCTTTGCCCGACTATTCACTTTAAAAAAACTATCTTTCGTTCTTTAGTCTTTTGTCTCTACTGTTAAAAATATTAAAAAATAATTGCTAACTTTTAACGAGTACAAAGGAGTAGATATGATAGAACCAGTATTTGGCCTTAATGTTTCAGGCCGAAAAATATTAATTCTGATCCATATTAGTTTCACATCAATAAATACTCTCATACTTGCCATTCATCAAAACATAACTTTTTATAACCATGTACACGATGTGTTCCACCTATGACGTCATCAAATTGATCAGTAAATCAACAAATCAGTATGGCGGGAAACTGCATGTTGATTACGTCATAGTGAACATAATTGGCATATGCGGGATATTTTCGGGATGTCATGTGTTAGCAAATGTATTCAACTGTTATATGGCAAAATATGTTGTTCTTTACTGGAGAATTAATTTTGGGGCCATATTCGAGTCTTAACGTACCTTCTCCTTTGACAATATACCATAAACCTTTTAATTTAGCTTTGATGTATCACAAACATAAAGTTCGTTATTGATTATGAATATTGCTTTTTTCAATAACTTAAATATGGTTATGTATATATTAAAAGTCGCCACCAGGGGTATTACTGTGTATTATAATAAATCATTATCATCACACTGAATATGAAGAAGTCTTCGATAGTCGACCTAGTATACCAGTGTTTTATTTTTTTTTTCTTTCGGTTCTGCATTTGATAAAATGTTAAACCTTGATAATATAGCATATTTAAAATGAATATACTTAGGGTCAATCACACAGAAAATACTACAAAAACGAGCTAATTACACTGATAATGTAAGTTAAGGTGTCAATCGTTACAGCGTGATGATAGAAATGTAACCTAAGTTTCTTCAAAATAATTTTTTGATAAAAAGATAGTATTGCAGGTTCTGTTTGAAAAGTATCAATTGTAAATTTTAAATTCGAAAACAGGTCAATAGTTTGAGGTAACTTATGTCACACTGACTAATAAAGTTTTTATTCAGAATTCTTATTTAATGCATAGCAGTACTGCTAAATAACCGCAAGTACATGTAGCATATTGCTATTGATATTCAGACCTGCAAGGCTATATGGGTTAGGAGGTGGTGATTTATTGGGCATTAAGGTGTAGTGTACGTTACGTTGTATGATGGATACCATTGGTTTCTGAAAAGATATTTTACCTCGGCTTTTGTGTATCTGCATTTGAGATTTGGTCCTGATACCAGATTTTCGGCTATAACTTGGACTTTCATACACTTTCTGTGTCTGGTGTCACAAAGGCCATTCCTAGAAAATAATCCTTTTTATAAAGTTTATGACAACATTTGAAAATAGCAAACCATTAAGAAGTTACACAGAATAATTTAAATACAAAAACAAGTGTACATGAAAATATTCGGGAGCTTTTGGAATTTCTGCTTTTTAATATTTAAAACATCAATTGACATCAATATTTAGATTGTGTGAAAATATCGTTTTATATTTGACAAAAGAGCTCTACTTTTTGTATCAATGAAGCTCTAAAAGCAGTAGTTGCAGATCCATATGAGCAACGGACGCAATTTTATCACTTGGCATTTTGTAGGTAAAGATGACAAATAGATGTCATAAAATACATATAACGCACATAGTATTCATGACACAAGAAACTGTATGTACCTCTAAGCCTTGACAGAAAGCTTATTTACCCACGGAAATGGCTGATAGCAGGAGCGACACCTGCTGGGACTGAACAGTCAGCACCAACGTATCCGGTTAGACACACGCATGTCCCCTGATGGCAAGTCCCACGCCTGTTACATTGATTTGTACACACGTGAGTTGTGACGTCAGCTGGCGGGATTCTTCTTCTATCTGGCCCAATGGCGTAATTACTGACGTCACGAAGGACAGTGTCTTGACATTGGAAGTCTATGGAGTTCATATAGCCGATGTTAAATATGTCACTGTCTGTAATCTGCAATGTAAACTCACACTAAACTCGAGATATCTGTGAAAACTATTACAAAAACCAAAAAAAAAATCAGGCTATACGTTGTAAGTTATTTCAAATTTAAAGTGGATAGCTGATGTACCTTCTTTACAAGCAAATAAGTTTTAATAATTAGCTGATTTCCTTATTGATTTCTTACATTTTGATCAATGGCACATCTGCATTATTTTTTTTTCACATGACATCAAACTATCATAATAAAATTTAATGTTTCAATACAGGGGTATCGAGATCCGAAAACGACTTAAGTAAAGAACAATTTACCGTCGAATATAGTCCCACCATCCGGTGATTATGACGTTATCATTTGAAGTGAGTTTCGTGACTAATCGACGGTAAATTGTGCTTTACTCACGTCGTTTTGGGATCTGGAAACCCTCGTATTGTTTATACCATATATGTGAGCATCACCACATGGTTTTTAATAGTACAATGGCGTCCTATAGTTAACATGGTATTGTTTGTAACTTTAGATTGGGAATAAGAGAGGGAACTCTCTGTTTGTACGCTAGGACGAAGTAACAACGTGCTGGCTGTCATCCGTGTTGAACCTGATAGGAAAACGTTCCCGTTTACCTTTAGTTATATATACATGTACATATATAATCACACATTTAATGCTTCCACACTTTCCATTAATGCTTAAGGATGGCATACTTAAAAAGCGATATTATGGTTATGAAGACCTTTCGTAAGATAGAGTTTAAAATGCTTGATATGTTCCGACACCTTTTCAGAGAAAGCTATATTCTTGGCAATAACGGGTAGCCAAGTATAGGCAATTTAAAAAAACTGATATCGGTTTTAGTTGTGGATTCATACATTTAACAATGATAATCTTACCATCATATCTTCTACGCATGCGTCTACGTATTTCTGCACCACAATGGTGGGTAGTAAATTACGGCATCTGTTGTACAGCGTAGAGTTTCTGATGTCGTCCGTACACGTCGCCCTAGCCATAGCTTCTGTCATTCCACTACGTGTGATAGTGGCTCTTTGTTTCCTCTTGACAATTTCTAGTAATAAGACAACCACGATTACTGTATTTCTGTATTTGTTGACAATGCAAAAATATTATTTGTATTTCTGTTTTGAACCTTTTTAGCTATGCAAAAAAATGATAAAAAAATCAATATATTAAAAAATAAAATTCTCGCCGAGTTTCGAGTGAATTTTTTCGAGTTTCAAGTCAACCTTTTTGAGATTCAAAATTCTAGTAACGTAAAGATGGCAACCACAATCTGATCTTTTTTTCCCATTAACATGTCTCTGTAATTATCTGATGCTAAGGTTGAGTTATTTTCTTTATTGACTTTACTAATATCAAAATCTTTTAATTTCTACGCTATTGTAAGAAATACCTGGTTTCTGATAAATTCGGGATTCCTCAGCGTAATCGTCATGTTGGCGTGGCATCCCCCATTTTATCGTTGCGGAGTCGCGCCTAGGTTTTTTACCGCCGACCTGAAACGTTTGTTAGCAAAATTAAAAAGCAATGTATATGTAGTACCTTTTGCAAGTTCATGTTCTTTATTTGCATATTAAAGTTATTATGTTATCTGCCTTGCGGGTAAGTATTGATTGTGACGTCATATGTTTGCGAGCGTAACGTCATACTTTTCGAAGAAAACGACGTAAATTGCGCCAATAAAAAAATAACGGCATAATGGATATCTATCAACAACGGCGATAATTCTGTAATATGCAAAGACGGAATATGTGTATGAGATATGCAGTGGACTTGTTAAAATTTGCTGTCAACGTGGATAGGTCCGCGTAGCGATATTTTCGCGAAGCCCACTTTAAAATTGCTCGCTTTGTGATGCTGCTTCACGTTGTGCTTATTTTGTCTTACTATTCAAGCGTAGTGCAGATAATTGATGTACAATGAAGCGAAATAAGCCAAAATGTGCTAAATGACTTTACCTGCGCTAGTGGGTTCTTTGCCTTTGATTTCGTACAGATAGCTTGCAACGTGTTGTTTTCACATTGACAGTATTCTTGGCCGTGGTCAAATGTTGTTTCGTGTTTCGGGGGATTTTCAAAAAAACTTTCACCTTGAGGAATCCTGTTAATTATAGAATATCCTTCATGCTTAATGTGTGCTGTCAACTGATATTGTTTTCACTGAGTTTGTTTGAAATTGATAACAATACTTATGCTAAGATTTACAGAATATATCTAGCTGTAAACATTTTATTTACAGAAACATTTTATAATATGTATAAGTTTACATCATATGTACTGTAGATTATGAAATGTGTCTGTCCTTAAAGTAAATATCTAACCTACAAAAAAGTCTTAACTAGAAATTATATCATCAAAGTACTAATAACTGAATGCAACATAAATATTCTAAAGATTGATACTGCAAATTAATGCGTTTCAAAAAAAGAGCAAAATATAATGTACTTACACAAAAACTAGCACATCGACGCATCATTGTATTGAGGAATCAATTGAAATTACTTTTTTTACAGAACCAGCAATACAATGTCAGTGCAACACGTGAACACCATATAGACAGGTTTAGATACTGTAAATTTAGCGCAAATGCAAAATTAATGTAAATTCAATTTACAGGTGACACATGATGTACCGTTTAAACAAAATTTAGTGATGTACAAGAATTAGCTAGAGCTTCATCGACAGCGCGAAAACCGCTAAAATAAAACTACCTTAAAAATAAGTACGGTAACAGTATTAACATAACGTGTGCTTTAAAACACCATTAAGACTTACACCCAGGAATTAGAGAAATCTGTTTGATTTGGATGTTGATATCCATCACTGCCCAACATATCGTTTGTCGGATCTCCATCGAATGTACCACACAGTCCTTCCGAGTTCCCAATATCATCGGTCGGCAACTTTAGATATGTATTTAGGAAACTTATTTTCACTTTGCCGTCTTTGTGCAGATGCATAGAAACCGTTAGTATCGCTCCAGAAGGGAAATTAATCTACAGAAAACGTCAATACAAACATCTCCATGAAATCAAAGTCGAAAAAAGACAATAGTAGCACAGACTGCAATTGCTGTAGCTAAAGTGAAATACGAAGAAAAAAAATTACAGAAGGATCTACATATTGAAGGGTTACTTATAATAATGGAATTATACAGACAGTGTTATTTCCATTTAACGATCTCTATATAATCTGTGTTACTTACATGTAGTGTTTTGTGATCAGGGCTCGGGTCGATTGTCGTGCCCTCAGTAAAGTGCCCAAATGGATATATTATATTCGGAGCGGTCAGGGGAGCTTGGGCTCTTTGACATACATCTATTTGTATCATATCATTCCCCTCACGGGCAAAAATCCCACAAGTACACTGTTTCCAATGGCCTCCACATGTCCCAGTTTTTATTTGGACCTAAGACAAAACATTGGATTTAATCAAAACCATACAAAGCCAGTTGCAATAATAAACGATGGGCCGATTGTATCGGTATCTTATTATGACTTTTGTATTTATCTAAATCCTGAAAGTGTGCTGTAAAAAAGCTTTAAATATCGTGGATTACATGTTTGTAGTGCAAGTGTATGCCAACAATGTTTTGATCATTGTCTTGTACTAAAACAAACAAACAAACCTAAGCTGTATTTAAGCACGACCTATGTTATAAGTAATGCTGATGAGGAACCCACGTACATATCGAACGACGAGTCGTGTTTATTATGTAATTTTACACGATGTCGTGGGTCAGATTCAATGTAAAAAAGTTCGGTAAAATTGAGTAAATTGTTTTTTCACTCTTTAACAGTAGATTTGATAAACCCAATTAGCAATTCTCTAAAGCTTGCTTAAATATCAGGATTTTCCATCTTTATTTAAACACAAATTCTTAGCTACGGATATCTTTATGAAATTGATATAACCATGACATTCTTTTGGAGTCGATTCAAGCTAATTATGACTGTTTTTACTGTGTGGGAGGCGAACACCGCAATTTGCATTAGATATAACGTATCGAAAACTGTCTTGCAGTGGCGGTTTTAGCATACTATTAGGTTTTTAAATGCAAAATTTTAAACATGGCTAGATTTTGTAAAATAGTAATAAAAACGTCGAGGTGTGAGAAAAATTACACGTAACAAAAAGATATGAAGGATGTGTATATTATGGCCTAACCGGTATCACAAAATGTTATGAAACCATCGACAAAAAAAGCCTTGGGTTTTACATCATTTTATGACCTTGGGTAGAATATCCCTACCCATCATATCTACATAATATATGAAAGAGTCTTATAATAATGAGTGTAGTGTATTTCAATACGTATGTTTTAAAAAAGTGTTTTTGTTCGTTTCTTTTTGTTTTGTGTAGTTTTTTCTGGGGAGTGCTGACATATCTCGTCGTTGTATTTGTGCGGGGATCTAAGATATAGAGTTTACCACTCTCCTTTCCTCCACTCAATAGGTCGGGAAGTCGATATTTTCATTGTTTTATAATATAAAATAAGTATCATAAATTCGCAGGAATTTCTGGTATTGACATAGTTCGAAAAACCTAAATCAGTATTACCTCGAATTTTCTGGCTTTACTTCTGTATAAGAGTAAGTTCCCATCTTTGAAAACGTCAATGGTTCTGTCAATGAAACAAAAGTTTCGTGTAATATCGTGCAGGTGGAAATTAGGATAAAACATATATTTGTATTTTCAACGTTAAATTCTACCCTTATATGATTGCAACCACGTAGATTAATAAATGAGGGGCCGCGGTGACCGAGTGGTTAAGATGTAACGACACATAACCACAAGCGGGTTCGAATCCCATGTAGGGCAGTTGCCAGGTAATGACCGCTGATAGAAGATTTTTCTCCGGGTTCTCCGGCTTTCCTCCACCATCAAACCCGGCACGTCCTTAAATGACCCTGGCTGTTAATAGAAAATTAAGCTTATAATAACCAAAACCAAATTAATTAATGAAAAATGCAATTGTAATGATACTAAACCGCACCCATATGACATCATTCTTATCTGTTTGGCCTCACTCATATCACCTCATTCTTATCTGTCTGGCCTCACCAATGTCACCTCATTCTTATCCGTCTGACCTCACCAATATCACCTCATTCTTATCTGTCTGGCCTCACTCATATCCCCTCATTCTTACCTGTCTTGCCTCACTCATATCCCCTCATTCTTACCTATCTGGCCTCACTCATATCCCATCATTCTTATCTGTCTGGCCTCACTCATATCCCCTCATTCTTACCTGTCTTGCCTCACTCATATCCCCTCATTCTTACCTGTCTGGCCTCACTCAATTCTTACCTGTCTGGCCTCAATCATATCCCCTCATTCTTACCTGTCTGGCCTCAATCATATCCCCTCATTCTTACCTGTCTGGCCTCAATCATATCCCCTCATTCTTACCTGTCTGGCCTCACTCAATTCTTACCTGTCTTGCCCAACTCATATCACCTGATTCTTACCTGTCTGGCCTCAATCATATCCCTCATTCTTACCTGTCTGGCCTCAGTCATATCCCCTCATTCTAACCTGTCTTGCCTCACTCATATCCCCTCATTCTTACCTGTCTGGTCTCGCTCATATCCCCTCATTCTTATCTGTCTGATCTCATCCACATTCCCTCCTTTTCACCTGTCTGACCTCACTCATATCCCCACATTCTTATATGTCTAACCTCACTCATATCCCCTCATTCTTATCTGTCTGTCCTCACCCATATCCCCATATCACCCCCTTCTTACATGTCTGACCTTACCCATATCCCCTCATTATTACCTGTCTATCCTCACCCATATCCCCATATCATCCCCTTCTTACATGTCTGACCTCACTCATATTACCTCATTCTTACCTGTCTAGCCTCACTCCTATCATCTCATTCTTACCTGTCTGGCCTCACTCCTATCACCCCATTCTTACCTGTCTGGCTGCACTCATTTCACCTCATTCTTACCTGTCTGACCTCACTCATATCCCCTCATTATTACCTGTCGGACCTCACTCATATCCCATCATTCTTACATGTCTGACCTCACTCATATCACCTCATTCTTACATGTCTGACCTCACTCATATCACCTCATTCTTACCTGTCTGGCCTCACTCATATCCCCTCATTCTTATCTGTCTAGCCTCACCCATATTCCCATACCACCTCATTCTTACCTGTCTGACCTCACTCATATCCCCTTATTCTTACCTGTCTGACCTCACTCATACCACCTCAGTCTTACATGTCTGACCTCACTAATACCACATCATTCTTACCTGTCTGACCTCACTCATATCCCCTCATTCTTACATGTCTGATATCAATCATATCACTCATATCATATCACTCATATACTTACTTATTGCTGTCCAACTGGACTACATGCGGATCACTCACAGCCTGACAGGTGGCATGAGGTCTATCCCTTGATCGGATCTATATAGAGAAACCATATAGGCAATTAACAAAGAAGTCACCAGGAAAATCAAACAATATGAAATGTAACATTTATTGTGATAAGCAGGTATTCTAAATAATAATTCAGAAACGATAAACACTAGCAACAATTATCTATATTAAATTACATTTTTCGCAGTGAAATATAAGGCTTTATGGTGAAAACATATTATTTTTCTGGAGTGAAAATATCACTTTTGATAATTGTACTCGCTTTTGACCAATCGGAATGCAGCATTGACAGTGAAAATATCTTTTTAATGTTACATCATAAGTTTGTGCACAAAAATGACGTCTTATGCTTGAGTAGAAATATGACGTTTTGCTCACAAAAAGACGACGTAATAATCGCAAGGATAAATAATTCTGTAAAATATAATGGCGGAATAACCTTGACGGAGCTAGTAGTGATAGTCTTCTGTAAATGGAAGCGAGAAAGCAAATGTAATAAGTAGAATATACCTTGTTTCTTGATGAATACCAGTAACATTTCATCTCGTGAGGTGGAAACTTTGATATTTTTCACTCATGCTTCGCCCCCGAGAAAATGTCCAAGTTATCACCTCACTCGAGTTATATATAACTGGTATTTATCAAGAAACAATATCATTTGTTTACAAGGTAATTGGTGAGTTTGAAACTATAGGAATGCCCTTTCACAAAACAATAATTCATCTAGACACAGCGTCATGTAATGTATACATCAACTTTATCAATTTAAATTTATTTTGCCATTGCTGAAATGATCATTAATACATATCCACCCAATTATCGTCCCTATACAGTTGCGAAAAAATCTCATTTGTATGGATATTTTAACACATAAGTTTTGGTTTAGAACTATAATATGAAATGAGAGACGTAAGGTGCGATAACAGAGTTATCGTTCCTTCGGAACGAATGTTAACCACGACGATTTTAACCTACCAACACGCTTATAACCGCAAGTTGGGTAATAAGGAAATTGACAGAAAGTTTTTAATGATATTTTACAGTTAAGTCAATCCAGGCATGATCTATCTTCTGAGATAGTTGTTGACTCTACGAAAATTCATTTGAGGGAGAAATTTTGGGTCAAACAGGCAAAAATCGACATTTTCACCGCTAGTTTCTGTTTAATTCGTCCTGTTGAATCTAATGATACAGTAGATGAACAGAAATTATCAGTAGTAAAAAGGTGATGTTTTTCTGAATAAAATGGTTCCTTTAAGTCTTTAATAGGTGCCACAAAACTCCAACACGGTGGTCTCGAAATTAGGTATATTTTTGACGTTGATCAGGAATTTCCCCATGGAATGTTCTAGAATGTTCTAGAAGGTTCTCGAAGCGTCTACATATGACGTCATTTCCGGAAATCCCAATATTGTGTATTGAGCCGGTTCGTGAATGTTGAAGCCGCCTTCGCTGTTCAAGTTAAGTATCCAACATAAGGTAAGTAGTTATGCATTTTATGTTTTGTAGACACTGGATCACTATCGTTGGATATAAGTATTATTTCATGTGTAATACTAGTGGGGCAACACCTTAAGGGGTGTTGCGAATGAAATGAGAGACGCTAAGTACCATGAATTGAAAACTCATGACAATTCTCCGAAAGAAGTGCAAGTATGCGCATTGGATCTAACTACCATAGCGGGCGACACCTGTATGGAGGATTGCCGCCAAGAGAGCGGTTCAGCTTAGGAAACAATATCGCGCGAGTAAAGTCATTTTACGATTTTAGTCTATTTGACCCTTGTAACTGTGACCTTGAATAAAGGTCAAGGTCATGAATTTGATCAAACTTATAATTAGTAGCCCTTCATCCAAGCATGCTACAAACATAATAGATGTACCATGCACATGGCTACAAGCCAGTCAATTATTGATAGAGGAGTCATTTGAAGATTATAACCCATTTGACACTGTGGCCTTAAAAACTGGTACAATATAGCTAATTCTTTCACGACTTATCCTAAACGTCGGAACGTACATGTAGTTCAATTCTTTTACAACTTATCTTAATCTTCGGAAGGTAGTCCTATTCTTTTACCTATTGGAGGTGAAATAAAATTAGCGCTCCCAATTCAAACATGATAGTTTGATTCTTTGACGACTCAACTTAATCTTCGAAAGGTAGTCCTATTCTTTTACATAATCTTCGAAAGGTTGTCCTATTCTTTTACAACTTATATTAATCTTCGGAAGATAGTCCTATTCTTTTACATCTCAACCAAATCTTCGGAAGTATATTTTAATTACCAATCAAAAAGTCCCTGAATGTACACATTAACACACCTTTATGGTGAACAAAATAGGTTACAAGATTTTAAATAAAAATGTATAGTAATAAGCTTCTACAATGAAATGAAGAAAAAATCCCAATGTCATGATTACATAATATTTCAATTTGATCCTGACATATGGCTTCATATTCTCTCAAAAGGGGCAATTCTGTATATGCATTCAATATGCATTAAAAGTTGTGTTAATTTATATTGGAATAAAGCGGTTCGTATGAAAATTAAATTGTAATTGGTATAGCCATAGTTGACGCTTGTTTAGATTGTTTTTTATAACTGTTAATAATGCATTAGTGCTGTAGTTAACAATTTGAAGACTTTTAATGAATTTCACTGACAGTGTGTCAGGACATTTCGATTTCCTGACCATGTCTTGATGACATGGTTTTTGTGGGGTCCTAAGTACTAGTTGGGCAACACCTTAAGGGGTGTTGCGAATGAAATGAGAGACGCTAAGTACCATGAATTGAAAACTCATGACAATTCTCCGAAAGAAGTGCAAGTATGCGCATTGGATCTATTCTGTCGATTAAACTACCATAGTGGGCGACACCTGTATGGAGGATTGCCGCGAAAAGAGCGGTTCAGCTTAGGAAACAATATCGCGCGATTAAAGTCATTTTACGATTTTAGTCTATTTGACCCTTGTGACTGTGACCTTGAATAAAGGTCAAGGTCATTCATTTGATCAAATTTATAATTTGTAGCCCTTCATCCCAGCATGCTTCAAACATAATAGATGTACCATGCACATGGCTACAAAGCCAGTCAATTATTGATTGAGGAGTCATTTGAAGATTATAACCCATTTGACACTATTTCACTTTTAAAACTAAAAGTGAAGTACATGTATATAAAGATTACGTATGTAACTGTATATGCCATGTATAAACAAAACATCTTGTGTGTACATTGTTTATATAGATACTGGTATATATCTACATGTAACGTTACATGTAGAACTTAAGTATCTTATCTTTGTTGGGGTTTTATTCAATGTTTATAACTTTTTTTTGTTCAGTTACTGCTCATCTTCCATTTCACACATTTGGATGTGCTAGGTTTGGATGCTCAAGGAAAGCCAGAGTACCCGGAGAAAAACCATGGACCAACAGTACCTAACAACTTACTGCCCCACATGGGATTCAACTCGCAATTGGTTTCAGAGGTGGAGGGCTAGTGGTATCATGTCTGAACTTCTTAACCATTCACAAACCATATACAATTATGGTCTATGTATGTGGAGGGATAAATCTTGAATTGCCTCCCTTGAAAGAGTTATTTAGATTTTCTTGAGGGCAAAGCAATGCTAAATGGTTCCTGACACATAAGGACATAATGAATATAAATTAATTAAGCAATAAACCTAGTACATATATATTGTGTAAAATAAAACTGTAATAAATAATTCAACATGAATTTCCTTAACACTAAGTATTGATGGTGTAATATTATCAATACAATGTTCCACTACACATGTACATGTACATATATGCGAAACAAATTGCACAAACTTTATGTGTGATCTGTATCAGACATGATGTGTGGTGTCTGCACATGGCGTATATGTATGCACGTGCACACTGTTGGTATGTTGTCAATCACACTCATTAATATGCACATGTACATTCCTTAATTGTTAACCGATTGAAGTAATTGGACGATATCCGTAATCAATCGGTTTGTCTGTCGAATTAAAATAGTGAGAATAACTTGAAGCCAGGCCTGTTCTGTTTACATATTTAAAATTCTGGAAACCATGTTTGTTCTGTTTTACCCATGCATTTACTCATAGGAATTGTTTTAATATCATATAATTAGGACCCTACAAAAACCATGTCATCAAGACATGGTCAGGAAATCGAAATGTCCTGACACACTGTCAGTGAAATTCATTAAAAGTCTTCAAATTGTTAACTACAGCACTAATGCATTATTAGGCCTAGTGCTGGACTCGTCAACGGATCGCGGACTACACACAGGTGAAGCTCGGTGCTATTTTTAGACTGGCTGCAGTTGTAAACAGTTATAAAAAAACAATCTAAACAAGCGTCAACTATGGCTTATGTAGCAATTTAATTACACAATCAAACACTATATTAGCAGTAACGTATATTCAAACAGCATCTGTCTCAGAGCAAGTACAACTGACAGTTTTCAAGCTATGATTTGAAACGCTTTGGTTCTGTTGTCAGTCAGTCGCGTGTTATATTTTTAATTAACAGTAGGCCTAACACTCTGAACTGCAGGCTTACAAAAACAATCAAATCAGACAACAACAAACTCTTCACATCAAATATTACACATGAAATAATACTCATATCCAACGATAGTGATCCAGTGTCTACAAAACATGAAATGCATAACTACTTGCCTTATATTGGATACTTAACTTGAACAGCGAAGGCGGCTTCAACATTCACGAACCGGCTCAATACACAATATTGGGATTTCCGGAAATGACGTCATACATGTATGTAGACGCTTCGAGAACCTTCTAGAACATTCTATGGGGAAATTCCTGATCAACGTCAAAAATATACCTAATTTCGAGACCACCGTGTTGGAGTTTTGTGGCACCTATTAAAGACTTAAAGGAACCATTTTATTCAGAAAAACATCACCTTTTTACTACTGATAATTTCTGTTCATCTACTGTATCATTAAATTCAACAGGACGAATTAAACAGAAACTAGCGGTGAAAATGTCGATTTTTGCCTGTTTGACCCAAAATTTCTCCCTCAAATGAATTTTCGTAGAGTCAACAACTATCTCAGAAGATAGATCACGCCTGGATTTACTTAACTGTAAAATATCATTAAAAACTTTCTGTCAATTTCCTTATTACCCAACTTGCGGTTATAAGCGTGTTGGTAGGTTAAAATCGTCGTGGTTAACATTCGTTCCGAAGGAACGATAACTCTGTTATCGCACCTTACGTCTCTCATTTCATATTGATATTAAAACAATTCCTATGAGTAAATGCATGGGTAAAACAGAACAGACATGGTTTCCAGAATTTTAAATATGTAAACAGAACAGGCCTGGCTTCAAGTTATTCTCACTATTTTAATTCGACAGACAAACCGATTGATTACGGATATCGTCCAATTACTTCAATCGGTTAACAATTAAGGAATGTACATGTGCATATTAATGAGTGTGATTGACAACATACCAACAGTGTGCACGTGCATACATATACGCCATGTGCAGACACCACACATCATGTCTGATACAGATAACACATAAAGTTTGTGCAATTTGTTTCGCATATCACATATATATATACATGTACATGTACATGTGTAGTGGACCATTGTATTGATAATATTACACCATCAATACTTAGTGTTAAGGAAATTCTTGTTAAATTATTTATTACAGTTTTATTTTACACAATATATACTAGGTTTATTGCTTAATTAATTTATATTCATTATGTCCTTATGTGTCAGGAACCATTTAGCATTGCTTTGCCCTCAAGAAAATATAAATAACTCTTTCAAGGGAGGCAATTCAAGATTTATCCCTCCACATACATAGACCATAATTGTATATGGTTTGTGAATGGTTAAGAAGTTCAGACATGATACCACTAGCCCTCCACCTCTGAAACCAATTGCGAGTTGAATCCCATGTGGGGCAGTAAGTTGTTAGGTACTACTGGTCCATGGTTTTTCTCCGGGTACTCTGGCTTTCCTTGAGCATCTAAACCTAGCACGTCCAAATGTGTGAAATGGAAGATGAGCAGTAACTGAACGAATAAAAGTTGTAAACATTGAATAAAACCCCAACAAAGATAAGAGACTTAAGTTCTAGTACGTTACATGTAGAGATATATACCAGTATGTATATATGTTCAATGTATACACAAGATGTTTTGTTTATACATAGCATATACATGCAGTTACAGAAGTTGAACGAAAGTTTAACACTAAAAGTGAAGTACATGTATATAAAGATTATATACCGGACCCTAATATAATCATGTATGTGTATAAAAAACCCACAAAAAAACCACTGATTCCATTATCTATTAACACAGCTACTGAACAAATTTGATTTTCTTTACATTTCTTCCATAAATATTTTTTTTATTTTTTTTTTATTTAGAAACATGTACACTTGGTATTTTGAAGAAAAAAAATCTTGAATATTTAACATATAGATATTATTCTAGAAAGCTGAATAGTCTAAGCCCTTTCGTAAAATTATTGTACAAAACACACATGGCAAAAACCATGGCATAATGCTGAATGTTGAAACATATAATACAATGTTTTTCTTACATTAATATTTGAAGCTACATGTAGATCACTGCTATACAAACATACAATGTACATTGTATTTGCACATAAATTTTGATTAAGAATGTCTCATTTAGCTATATTCTGGAAACAAATATCATTTTTGGCAAGCTTAAGCTTAAGTGCTGGCTGGTGCTCAAAATCCCCTGCAATTATGGAGTTATCTCCCCTACTGACAAATTTTATAGAAAACACAAACAGATGTATACATGTACATGTATATCCATTGATTCACTGATTGGAAATTTTTAATAGAATTTTTTGATGAAATGTGGGTAGTGGAGACATTTAAATAATTATTTATGAAAATGCATATTTCCAAAGTAAGAATTCAAAACTTGTGATGTCATATGCATGATATTTCCACTTCTTTGATGCCATTTTTAATTTTTTATAAATCAGAAAAAGTACAAATATATATTGCAGAATAAATTAACAATGTAAGTATAAGGATTTGTGCTGATATTGGTGATGTCATTGAGTATTTATGACATCATAGATACTGTCCATATGATTATATATATACATGTATACTGATGATGTTGTCTGATAACTACATGTATGTGATATGCTAGGATGAAGGGCTACTAAGTTTGACGGGTCACTTTGTTCAAATGAATGACCATGACCTTAATTCAAGGCCACATGATTCAAATAGATTACCTAGAGGCCTAGACACCTGATATTACATGGGTCATAAAAAATACTCGAAAATCAGCCCCATTCCCCATGGCAAAACCTCTAAATTTTTCCCAATTCAAGTCTTAAATTTCCAAAAATCAAAATTTCTTGAAAACTATCCAAAAATATTGCATGAACTTAAAACTTTGGTTAAGACTTTAAATATTTGTGAACTGGCTTCAGAAAAGTACATAAACTACATAGAAAATAAAAAATCTTATTCGTTATGATTTACTTCATATTTCATAATTTTTCCCAAATCCTGGTTTGTCGCGCATTTTCCTAAATTCAAAGCCTCAGGCCTATTCCCAATGCAGTGAGAAAAAGCCCTGTATTTACTTTAACACGGAAATTCTTAACCCCCCCCCCCCACTGGTCCTCATCATGGATTTAAGTAAAAATATTATTAATATGTAAGTAGAATAGCAGTTTTTCTGTATATTAAACACTATATTTATAGTGATTTGAGTAGTTGTGGACATTTCTACACTGATGTGGTTGGGTTCAGTTTCGGCCTACCAATTATAATTCTGGAGAGCAAACTGTTCTTTGTATTTCAAACACGGATCAATACACGGTACATATATCTGTAAGCAGGTCATAGTGATACCAATTACAACTTAATTTTCATACGAACCGCTTTATTCCAATATAAATTAACACAACTTTTAATGCATATTGAATGCATATTCAGAATTGTCCCTTTTGAGAGAATATGAAGCCATATGTCAGGATCAAATTGAAATATTATGTAATCATGACATTGGGATTTTTTCTTCATTTCATTGTAGAAGCTTATTACTATACATTTTTATTTAAAATCTTGTAACCTATTTTGTTCACCATAAAGGTGTGTTAATGTGTACATTCAGGGACTTTTTGATTGGTAATTAAAATATACTTCCGAAGATTTGGTTGAGATGTAAAAGAATAGGACTATCTTCCGAAGATTAATATAAGTTGTAAAAGAATAGTACTACCTTTCGAAGATTATGTAAAAGAATAGGACTACCTTTCGAAGATTAAGTTGAGTCGTCAAAGAATCAAACTATCATGTTTGAATTGGGAGCGCTAATTTTATTTCACCTCCAATAGGTAAAAGAATAGGACTACCTTCCGAAGATTAAGATAAGTTGTAAAAGAATTGAACTACATGTACGTTCCGACGTTTAGGATAAGTCGTGAAAGAATTAGCTATATTGTACCAGTTTTTAAGGCCACAGTGTCAAATGGGTTATAATCTTCAAATGACTCCTCTATCAATAATTGACTGGCTTGTAGCCATGTGCATGGTACATCTATTATGTTTGTAGCATGCTTGGATGAAGGGCTACTAATTATAAGTTTGATCAAATTAATGACCTTGACCTTTATTCAAGGTCACAGTTACAAGGGTCAAATAGACTAAAATCGTAAAATGACTTTACTCGCGCGATATTGTTTCCTAAGCTGAACCGCTCTCTTGGCGGCAATCCTCCATACAGGTGTCGCCCGCTATGGTAGTTAGATCCAATGCGCATACTTGCACTTCTTTCGGAGAATTGTCATGAGTTTTCAATTCATTGTATTTAGCGTCTCTCATTTCATTCGCAACACCCCTTAAGGTGTTGCCCCACTAGTACTTATATGTTTGTCTTTTAAAAAATCCTAAAATCAGGCCGAAAGGCAACTCGGATATTGGCATATATACAATGATTTCTCAATAGATATCTTTGATGTTCTAATCGACACAGATAGAAAGCGAGAGCGGTGTTAATGAATAAAAAGATATGAACCAATTGAATGATTAAAAATGTATTGAGTTTAAGTCAAAATTATTCATTACAGATTGAAGTTAAACTATAAATGCAAATACTCTATTGATTTTCGGCAAAAGCTTACAGAAAAACCAATATATATTTACGTTAAAAGTGAATTAAAGTAGTAACGTTTCTACCACATTATGTGGTGTTATTCAACTCTCAGGGTATCAAATAAACGATGCAACTGTTGATTAACAATTTTTACGTCGTATAAACTCTATACGAATTACGATTGGCTGACACGGTGAATTTTGACCGAGCTACTTATTTCTCAGTGTCACGTCATCATTTGTCAACTTCATCAATAATCGAGTGACGTCATGCAACGTTGTGATCACGGCTTGCATTGACGCCAAGACTGCTGTTGGAAAGCGTACAGTAGGTGACGTGGTTGTTGTGTCAAATACGTTACGTGTCTGTGTGTGGTATACAATCTGCAACTCGGTTTGTCGGAAAATGATGATACTGGTGGGTTTTGTAGCTTAAACGATTCCGAAACGGACTTGAACTTGGTTACAATGGCTTGATGATTTTTGGCGGGAAGTAGACTGCCCAGTTACGCTGTGAGCATGTTTTTATATAGTCCCACAATGAGTGTTATATTGTTGAAGTAACACTACAAAATCGAATTTAATAATACGTCAAATGAAATGTATTTCATCTTAAAGTTGTCTCCATTTAGAAAAATATATATTTATATGGATTCTTTATCAAAGTATGACTTTTGAATATTAATTAGTGCCTATTTCCTGATGAAAATATCACATCCTATTAGCGTATATCTCGGCAAACACGCGTTACCTTATCTTCGTCGGATTTCTATCGGCTAAAAGCGGATGCAGTTGTATTAGAAACAGGTCACACGACTCGTGGTTGATGGATATGGAAATTATTCCACACTCGTAAGTTATTTTTAAAAGTTACAAAAGACACTCGCCAAAGCTCATGTCTTTTGTAACTTTTAAAAATAATCAGTCGTGTAGATTAAATTCCATATCCAACAACTACTCGTTGTGTAACCTCTAAGTATGTACCTTTGTAAATATATGACAAAAAAGAAAATCGTACAGTATAGGCAAAATATTTCCAATGTTCGGGCCAATTCGCTCATTTACCAAGACCTCGGTAGCTTAAGTATACCTGAATTGGAGACATAGTGTATCCTTCCCACATAGTGTCAAATCTACTGAAATCATTCATTGGTTCGAATGCGAGAACGTGTTGTTGATCACCATCAGTGACGAAATCCCGAGTAGCGACAACCTTGATAGTGGTAGAATATGTGTGGGTATTCGGATCGCAAGTCAGATTGTATACACAATTGTCTGACGAGATGTCTGGAAACAATTTCAAGTACCATTTTACATACAACATATCGTATTTACTACCAATTCTTCACAACACTGTAACATTTTGTCTAGTACAGAACAATATGTATGCTTCGAAAAATATATACCGTATATGATCGTGCTATCGTATATGTATTCATCACTTCTTTATATCGAATGAATCTAAATGTGTGTGGTATAGCGTTTTTGCGGGATGATGCCATGGTTTCCGGAACAAAGCATATTCTCACAGGTTGAATTTCGCGGTTCACTACATCTATAATTATTGAATTTAATCGATAATGATGTATGTTTATATGGTGCTTAGAATTCGCGGATTTTGATTATGACTCGAATATAGCGAAAATAAAGCACCCGCAAATTCTCACCGCTTGATGTGATAGCGAGTTATGGTAGTACAAATGTAAGTGTTAAAATGTCATAGAAACTTATCATAGTGATATCGCATTTAATTATACACATGTAGCTAGAATACCTATACATGTAATATACTATACCATAAGGGTCGGCACTGGTCTGCATTTTTACATGCAGAAGACAGTCCTCCTGGCGTAGACTGTTGCATGGGATCGGAACCGTTGATTCTATGGTAACCTCTTGTTCTTGTCCTTTCTCGTCTACCGTCAACGAATTGTTGTGTTTCTGTTATAAGTAAAAGCTCTAATTTTGAATGCAGTCATCAGGAGAAGTCGTTACCTTTTTAACAATCGACATCAAAAAGACATTATGAAAGAAATTCCACTCTTTTTTTAATCTGTCCCTTAATCAGATCGACGCAATATGCTATGTAGATTTCATTTTTTAGAATAATAAAATATCTAAAATTTTGAAATGGAATTTAAAACAAACAAAAATACCCGTATCCCGACCCAGAATGGGTTACTTGTCAGCGTATCGCTCTTAGGTCCTATATAGCTACTTCCATTGTAGGACCGCACCTCGCAACGAAGCTGTAAGTATGAGAAAATACAGTTCAGCATCTCTATATCATTTAGAATGTTACATGATTGTATTTAAAACATCGCAATACAAATTCCATTGCTTGTTTTTATGGTGGCTGATTATACCCGTTGTACAAATACATAGGATATGTTTGATTGCCATTCTTACATCTGTGTCCATGTGTCCTTTCAAGTAAATTTCGTCCAGTGCAGCCTCCCTTTCTCCGTTAGTGAGATTCTGTCCAACTCGCGCTCCGTTAGTGTCACGGAGCGGAAGTCCATTGACTGTCCATGTAACTTCGAAAGCTGCATCTGTTATAGTCTTAGGGTAGTCGACAATGCAGGGAATTTTGACTTTACCCCTACAGTTACACGTTTTACATTTCCTATTACCCGACCAAATGTAAGGCTCACCAATGGAAGGGGGTTGTGTCATTTTGGGGTAAAGGTCTGCAAAATAGAAATGCTTAGGCTAGCAAAATGAAAATGAAGACGCGATAACGCACATTAAATAGAGGTCGACATTATCACTTCACAGTATATTTTTATTTTAATTCAAGTTATAAACGGATGAGCAAAAACACACATAATATAAATAGATCGTCGAAATATAAATGCATCATCAAAATAAAAGATTTGACAAAAGTAGTGAACATCAGACGTTAGCATCATAACTACGGTAACCTGAAAAGTAACAGAAATCTTTTTTGAGTCTTCAGTGATTTTTTTTTATTTTTTTTACCAATAAAATCAGAGCATTTTAATTAACGTCTTGTGACAATATTACCCAAGCTTGCATGACGTACCCACAATGTATATCACCATGGACCAATGTAATCACTACATACCTGTACAATTAGATGATATGTCGTACCATTGGCCAATCTTACACACTCTTTTATCACCTATAAAGATAATGATGCATTACATGTATGTATTATTCCAGGTACCATATATCTAGCTAAAGGTATCTATCAACTTTGATCGGTGAAACATTTCCTTTAAATTACGAAATAAATCTCTAGTTTTAAGTAAAGCATAAATTGCTTATTGAAGGGTGGATATTGATAAAAAATGGAAAATTTTGCATGAATATCATATGCAATTATAGCTTTATGAAGAGTTATTTGAAACATTGAAATCCAATTCTATGATGATCTCGCACAAGTTAACAGACTTACCTGCACAGTAGGCCATATTGCATGAACTTGTTCTTGAGAGATGATAGACATTATAACCTCCACAGTTTTTCACCTCTATTGGATGGGATGCCTGACAACAGTCAGAGTCTCCATCACCAGAGCTTTTTCTGTAGTTGTAACACGCCTGCAGCGTAACGCTGTTTCCTGGGACAGTTGGTAGTTGTCCATTTAACCATATAGGCACCTGTGTGCCGCAATGCAAAATTGGAACGCATGACGTTGGCATGTCGCCATTGGTGAACCTGTACCACCCCGTTGCCAATCCTCTGTCACATATGTATTTATCGTGAAGGTCTGCCACAAATAGCCTACTTCGATGTGGCTCTGTTAGATTTTGATATGACGTACATTCATCGGCCGCAACCACAGCAACTGGCGGCGAAACATAAATGACGTCCGCAAAAATGTAACCAATAAATATCATAAAACGAAAGTCATGTCAAAACAGTACGATGTATGGGAGTATTATCATAAAGGTTACGTACAGTAGTGTGTTCCAGAAAGCTATGCGTTCTCTGATTTATCAGCGACACTATACTTATAAAACCATTTAGAAATGCTATTACATGCAATAGACATATAGTAATATTGGAATTACAGTTATAAACCAATACTATTCTACACTTTTAGTGGCAATATATCTTCACGTGAATTTCGCGTGAATTATTTTCACGTAGAGGCCGTTTCACGTGAAATTCACTTTTTTGCCCCGTTCCGCCTAAAATTCATGTGGAGAAATATTGCCTGTGTATAAATATATCCCAAATAGGAATTATTAGCTTATCGCACAATCGCTCGCTAATGGCCTATCACATTGGATTCCCTTCGATTCAGTCTTTTCAATCAAGGTCAGGTCTTGAAATTTGCTAAATAATTAAGTGGAGTTTATAAGTGTATTTGTTTGATGATTTTATTGCTGTTTTTTTTTCATAAAAAACATATTTTGTATGGAAGTTTGCTAAATGAATCCCCATAAGATTGCTAAGATTTATAGTCATCTCAATTTTATGACGAAAGGAATTGCAAATATGCGTTTGCGAACAATATGAAAATATCTCGAGTTAAAAACAAATACAACCGTTCTTTGTACCAAAAATCATTAGCTATTGACATTAATCAAAGCAGAACTTACGTGCTGCGATCAACACTGATACTATCTCCAGCACCATTCCAAATATCACTGAAATGGACTATCCTATCCTCAGCTATTTAAACAAAGAGATAAGAAAGCACAAAGTACTTTGTTATATCTTAGTGCTTGCGGTGTATAATGTACCGAATGACATGTGTATATATATAAGACACTATTTTTGACTTGTTCCTGCAAATTATTATCTTTAACTGACAACTTTCTATATTTCTTTGTAAGACAGGGGGAGATAAATCCGGCGTATCACTCTGAAATGTTGTCCATTTACTGCCTAATGGCGAGGCCTTTGGACAGTTGTAGGTCTCCATACTGGTACATACGATTAAACCCTATAGACTAAAAGGTCTTCAGATTAAAACTTATTTGGCATATTATGGCATGAGCAATGTTATATTGTCAATGTACTTATCCTGACAGTAACCATATTGTATGAAATTTGTATCTAAAAATAAATTAGTATGACCTTTCTCAAACTGGTAGATATAATTTAAAAACAGAGAAAAAATCCTTGGCTTAAATTAAAATGTGATTAGACAAGGGCTGGCACCATGCCACTATATAACTGTACTGGTATAGAGACAAGGCCAATTTGGGGTTATCGTCTCAAAGGAAAATCACGCTGTGTCAACATAATACATGTTCTGAAGCACGTGTGTCACAGTGAGTGTTTGTTATGGTTTGGACATTATGATGACGAGCGTAAACCTTTCACATGATTCTTTCAAAATCCATGATATTTGAAAATAAATTATGTTGGTATTGATTAGGTAAAAGTAAGATACCGTCTTAAATTGTATGCGTTGTATCCTTAACGATACAGAGTTTGTCTTTCATATTCATTTTAATGCAAATACTCGTTTCGGTCCAGTTTTGATACATGTCTTGCTGTTCCCATTCGAATGCATTTGTAAATGCCCTATAAGGAATGATACACACAACACATTTGATCTATACACATGTATATCGTTATCTTTCAAATAGCCTGTTCTTGGTTGGTCAATCGTTGTGCTATCAGCGTATGAATATAGACCTGTGGACCAGACTATTTTGGAGTCATTTATGTTACTGAGATCTTATCAGAAGTATCCTTTTATAACATACACTTCGCGATACTTGAAACAATGGTTACACATGACCCTTAACGTAAATCTTTAGTAAAATTACGTATTCATATTTTATTCAGTGACAAAACCTCTTGTTTAATTAAAAAAAGTTTTGATGAGTTTTCAATGGCCATAATGACTTCTTCAACATCAGAGTTAAATGTGGCGATTCGAGGTTAAGAAACTTTATTTCTATTACACATGGCACTTGAGGCAGAGTGTAAGATAACTTAAATTACGTACACTATTGAAATTAATCCTGTATAAAGTTCACAAACTCCGGTTTCCAAGTGGTCTCAGTGGTCCCAATGACTTCTTGAAAACAGGGTATTTTGTGGTAATTTCTTAAAACAACTTCCTTCCGTTTTAAAAGAGATAAGTATATCATAAACTTTACGTGTTAGGCTAGAAGTAGCGACTCGATCGAATTCCCATAGATATCCCCTTATATACATGTATCTATCTCACTCTCAATATACTGAACATCGTTACGTGTTGTAACAGGATCACTTATAGAAACAATCATGTTTATGTTGCGGATAGATTACAAATAGTGTATTAGTATTTATATACACTGTACTCATTATATAGCTTTATGAAAATAGGAATAAGAAAAGATGTCTTAAATTCGCCAGAGGCAGAAAACATATAGCTGATAAATCTATACAACAATCCATACCCAAATCGAAGGTGTATACATATTTCTCTCATTACAAATGTAATACTGGTTTATCCCGTGTAATACACTCATGTTGCCTGAGGCTGTAAGACTAATAAAATTACATGGGTCTGTCAAGTGGACAGGGATATCTCAACCCTCGTGAAAGTTTTTGGCTTGTCAACCCGAGGCTTGCCGAGGGTTGACGGCCAAAATCTTTCACGAGGGTTGAGATATCCCTGTTCACTTGACAGACCCATGTTTGATTCTTTTTCTCCCATAAGAAAAGATGATAAAAATTCCAGTTGGTTTTCAGCTTTTTCATCGCGTCATTATCGCAGGAACGTCCTTATGCGTCAATATTGATGACGTCATCTACAATGCACGCCGCACTTACGCTGCATGTATTGATGACGTCACGTTATTGTCTAACGCGTGTGAGCTGTCTTACAGCCCCCCCCCCCCCCCTTGTGTAAGATAGATATATCTTTTCCCTAGCAATTACGGGATATCCCTGTGAAGTATGGGAGAAATGGTTATCCATGCAATACCACATCGTCAACAACGTTACTATTCAATGTTTATTCCAGAAAAGTATCATGATGTTACTATGAAAATGCAAACAACGAAGACTTGCATTAAAAATGCCACGCACTTTTCCTGTATGAAGTAGATTTGCAGTTGCGGGTTTCTTCGAACCTATTTCCCCTAATATCATAATTGTAAAATTGTATCAAAACGTCGAGGTGCGTGAGAAAATACCTTTTCATAATAATGCGCATATAAGTATAGGGACATTTTACCCTCGGGAACACAAAATGTTGTAAAAACCTTCGGCAAGCCTCGAGTTTTACTACATGTTGTTATCCTCGGATAGAATATACCTATCCTTTTTATGAAAGAGTCTTAAACCACAATATGAGTAAATTTGTAAATGAATGGCACAGTGTATGCATCAGCGACAGATGATTTTTAGCATGACACAAAAACAGCCGATATTGATTGACTAGTATGGTGTTATCATGTTGGAACAGCATCAAGAGTCGAACTTTGTGTGGGGATGACTATACCACACTATAAGGTAAGTCAAATGGGGATTTCTGGATATTCTGAGGTCACTTTAAAATATTATCTGCACGAAGTAACACGATCAAATAAAAGAACATTCTTCCTGATGACTGTGACCCATTGAAGAACGAATACATTTAATAAGAATATTTGTTACACATTAAACCAAGATATTCCGGCGTCGGAGATTTTTGGCAAAGTTGAGTATTGACGTTTGTATGCTATGTGTTAACTTTCATCGTATCGTAAATCCATCTTCCAATACTTTATTGTACAAATCAAATCATCAATCCATTTTCTGTAAAATCGCTTTTATTACAACAAACGTGAGCGAATTAAAACCGCATTGTATTTAATAAAGCAAAATAGATGTAAGTCAACATCCAGTGCAAAAGTTAAAGAAGTGATTTATCAATCTAATGTTCTTCGTTCTGATGAACTGAACAGATCTTTACCGTATGTTATTGATAAACGGGTTAATTCATCAGTGAACGAAAAGAAGTTTTAAAGACCAGGCAAGGGTATAAAAAGGACACAACTTGGGGGAAATGGCTGGAAATACAAAATTTAAGCAGCTCTCACTTCAGAGAAAGATTTTCTTTTATTTCATGTTTTTCACTAACACTTTTTTTTAAAGAAAAGACCCCTGCGGATGCTTACAGACACACTGTTGCTATGATCTAGGCTATGCATGCTGAGTAAAAAGTTACCCTACCTTATCTCGGTTTTGGCCTAATATCCAGAGTCTCACACAGGTTTTATCCAATTACCAGAGTAAATACCACATCATTATGCACTGTCAATAATCCATTAATGTTAATGATACAAATAAATTACCCCACAGAGCTTTGGTCAACGGTTCATATTTCACCCAAAGACCAGGATGATGTCACAGTATAACACATTGATGACCAACTTCTTTTAGTTTCTAGAGGTGATAGTCATCATAAAATAAATTTATGTGGTTAAGGAATATCAAAACCATCATTATTTAAGCGTTCCTTTGTAAATTATCAGCTTTTATATTTCCTTTCTGTGATATGTCGTTTCCCTCCACATATGTATATTCTTCAACAATTTTTCGCTAGGTCATCGTTGTTTTGTTAAATCACAAATCAAATGAATCCTTTGTTTGTTGTTTCAATTGTTCTCTCTAATTTCTAAATCCTATATTTTGTCTCCTGTTTGTGTTCAAGCATCAGAACTTGCACAAACTCTGGGAATTTCCATCACCATCAGCCGATGCCCTAGTTTTGTTATTTATAACCTCCTTACTATGTGTCTGGAGGGAGACTGATGGTCAGTCTGTTTAGGATTGACCGGATGGGAAATAAAGGGCGTGGAATATCAGTTTCATGTTAAAGAGGAATGTTGTGAAGGAAGTGTAATCTATTCAATGCATCACAACCATTGCAGCTTTGGATAATATATTCAAAATTGTTCATATTGCACATTCCTTATAAACGTTGAATTTTGTATTATGTTTTTATAAAGAAAATGCATATATAACTCTTCACTTGTTTAGTTGTTTTCTAAAGTAGGTTTGATCGTATGCAGCCTGATTATAAAAAACAACATTAATTATAATTCCATAACGAAAGGAATTTCATTTAATGATGTACTGTTTGTTTGCTTCATTCAATAAAATGCTACAAAATATACTTCTTTATTAGAACTTTTAAACACTATATCATATCAAACAAATATCTTTTACCACTTATAAAACAATGTTATTATATGTGTGCATGATATTCTATGCTAGAAGTAATCTTCCCTCACCATCTACATTGTATACACTGACCATGTGGTTTGGATCCATGTGGTAGTGTTTACAAGCTGAATCAGAGGCTGGTCACTATGCAGTATAAGTATAGTCCCGTCTACTCCCCTATCGGCTTAATTGCCAACAACACGTTGTTACGGCCTTTACACATATGAATAAACCAGAATAATATATCTGGTGTCGTTTGCTGCTTCGTTGATTGTCAGTCTATAGCAACAAAGCGATATAATCAACTGAAAGATGGAATGGAATCCTCCAGCAACCCCGGTCCCAGCTGTAAATCGCACGCTGACGTCAGTTTATATTTCGGTACATTGGCCGAGTTATTGCTGCTGTATCATGAATAATTCATCACTCAACGTCTCGTAATTTGGTTGTTCCCAACAGATGTTGAGGCGGCAATCTTATCCGACCAACAAGACTGTTGAAACAGACATTTAATGTTTTACCGACGCAGCCCTTTAAATGTTGATACTAACGCCATTACGATTTACACTGGTGAACGAGGATGTTCGTTCATGGAGATTGGTAAGACATGATGGGTTAATGTTGATTATAGTGAAATACCATAATATAATATTAGAAATTGTTGATTCTCCCATACTTGACACAGTTCACCAGCGTTTGCTAGAGAAAAGATAAATGAAAAGACAGCTCACACTTTCGTAAGACAATATTGTAACTTCATCAATAATGCGACAGACATTGTTGACGACGTCATCAACAACTTGTACGTGTTGCGATGTCTATGAGATGACGTCGAATAATAATGCTTCTTAACGACTGAATTTTCACCATTATCCGTTAAAGTATGAGAGAAAAAAATCAAATATATTGATATTGATATACATGTCTATTTCACTATTGTTGAATCCACATTGTTAGTTGATACTTATGTTTTGCTCAAATTTCATTATAAATTGGAATTACAAAATACCCGTTTTAATAATATTTCAGTTATCTGATTAGCCGAGAGATTTGTTTTAAAGATCATTGAAAATCATAAATTATTTATAAAACGTGAAGTGTCGCAATGTTCATAAAATAATATACCTATTCTTGGAAATTAAAACAAAATTGTTCGTAGAAAATGAAAAGAGTGTTCAAAATATTATGCATATTCATTAAAGTGAGATATACTCAATTTTTAATTTGGTTTGAAAAATTATGTATAAATCTAAAAAAAAATGTTAATAAATAATTATATATATATATACGTTTAGAAACGTGATATATTTGTCCACAACTATAAAGTTTCTTACAAACTTTAAATCAATATGTAGTAGCTACATACTGTGTTGTTGTTAGTGTTGGTCATATACCCATGCTTTTACTTTGCATTCTTACAAGTATTCGGGTTTTAAAAAAAGATTTCTTGTAATTGAATCCAACTGAACGGATCACTGCCTATCGTGTGAAACATACATAAAAATTGAACGGATCACTACCTATCCGTCGCCGGTTACAGTATGTATCTACGTTATCAATCTTCACTAGGTTGGGGTCCGTTGGCTATATACATATTACTTTACATGATCTGTGTCATTAACGTTTTCCACTCACAGAAAGTCTATTCAGATATTGTGGCCGATCATAATGAAGTTTTCTTAGCGCTTTGGAAGAAAGATATTCAAAGTGCTTAAACGAATGTCAAATGGGTTGGAAACCTTATACTATTAGTTATAAAGCTATGAAGTCATAGAGGGTAAGTAAGATTAATAGCGGGCGCGGGCGTAGCCCTTAAAATAATTCAGTCCAGTCAAAGAGTTGTTTCCCTTGATGTTTTATTTTCTTTATTAAAATACTAAAATTTGACTTTATCAAATGAATTAACTATAATATTATTTTTTAGTTATTTAATTTGAGCGGGTGTGGATGAATGAGTTGTAATAAAGAGAGAGTGATGTGATGTATTATTATTTACATGCTATATTGATTTTTTTTAAAACTAACCGTTAAACCGTTAATATTGATACATAAAACTATCACTTTGATTTGAAATATATGTCCTTCCTCATTATATAGCAAAGCACGACATATAAAAAGCTAGACTCATTGAAGTTTGATTAATAGTAATTTGTTCAAACAATAATTATATTCAATAAAGATACGCTGCTATCACGAGAATTTGAATTCGGAAAAAAGTACAAACCATATATATAGCACATACTATAAATTGTACTGTATGCATTTCACTTTTTTTCATTTCTTTTGCAGACTTATGTTACTAAGACCGATGATAGTGGGAATGCTAAAACATTTAAGAGGTATTGTGGTCGGACTTTCCATCCTGACACTCCAGGCGATGTTGGAGCCCATCTGAATGGTATACCCCGCACTACCACATAGGCCCGGCAATGTATTGCTATGCACATTTGCCAAATCAGGCATGTAGCTAAAAACATAAACTAATTCTATCGTATCGAATACAGTCAACAGGTACAAGAATATTGATTTTCCAAGTCAGTTATTTCAAGATAGCAACACATGACCATACCAACGGATTTATATGATTGACAGAATCTCATTTATTATATTTAATATTGATTGTTTTGTTTTAATACAATGGAATGCGAACTTTCATAAAAAAAAACTTGTCAAATTCAATGTATAAAATATTGAATTATTGGAGTCAAAATAGAAGAATCTGAATCCTTTGATGTTAAGACCGTGAAAACAAAATCATTAAAACTAATAGGAAATTATCTTTATTATTACGTGTTTCAGGCACACATTGGGTTTACAATTTAGCCAGGATGACCCAAACTAAAAACCTACGATACTCCGGTACTCCGGAAATCCTTGAATTTAATGCCTTTAGCATGTTCGATGATATGATGTCGCCGAAACTGCTCCACACGCATATGACTTTTCCATTCATACCTAAGGCTGCTGCAGAAGGAAACATGAAAGTGATTTATGTTCTTCGGAATCCAAAAGGTGTTGCTTGTTCATATTACGCGTTCTTATGTAAAGTAAAGACCCATGAATATGTGGGAAGCTTTGATGGATTCTTAAAGCACTTCTTAAGTGAAGAATGTAAGATAACATTACGTTGGATTAGAAACTTCACCATCTGTGTTATATCATACATGTCTTTATCTTTCCTGACAAACTTAAAATTCTCATTTTGAAAATATACTGTAAACCAACTTTCCTTCGCGTGCGATTTATTTTCGCGAATTTCGCGATCAAGGTAAATTCGCGAAAGTTTATCTTCGCGAACTGATATCATCAAGAATTCTTGCGTAATTGGATTCAAAGGTATTTCCGTTAAAATTTAAATCTGCGAAACTTATTCTCCGCGATAAGGTTTTGAAACGGAGATAGTTCAGTAGTCGCGAAAGAAAGTTGGCAGCCATGGACTGCAATGCGATTTTTATGAAATATACTACTTATTAATATACAGACATTTAAATAAATGTGTCTCATGCGATGTATTTTAGTTACAATGTAAAACAATGGCATACTTTCCATATAGACAGAACGCGGTACAAGTGAATGCGACAGAAATCCATAAAGTATGCGTTAAGCATAGAGATGGACAGGGTTTACCACACATACGTTACTAAAACTAACTGTATTTAATATTCACTTACACCTTTTCACCTTTTGTTTCAAGCCATAGGGTCTGGTGGATCATGGCTCACTCATACAAGGGAATGAAACTCGATATTGACAAATCCTGATTTAAAGATACTTTGTCTAAGATACGAAGACTTGAAACAGGTAAAATATAAATTAATTTAGGAATAGGGCAAAAAGGAAATGTAAACATTTTATACTACCACCTAAGTGTATTCATATTGCTTCATAATGCATATCTTTATCTCTTCAGCATTTCTGTTATAATTTTAATTAATTAAAATTTTAAAAATGAATAAAATCAAATTATACATTTTATTTTATTTTAGAACCAAATGTATACACTGCTTGTATATCCACCTATCGTTGCAGAATTTGTATCAAAATATAGTGCGAATAGCGAATAGAGTTTTTGGAAGTGGAACATGATATGTCATTCCTGAAGAAGGTTGGGTAAGCCGTTTCGTTCGAAAATCTGAAGAAAGAACATGCGACATTTATTGGAAAGCCATAGCTGCCTTATATTATAAATGTCCATTATATGATACGTTTTCATCATTATATGATACGATATTGTCATTATATGATTTGACTTATCATTATATGATACGATTTCATCATTATATGATACGATATCGGCATTATATGATATGACTTATCATTATATGATACAAATTTATCATTATATGATACGATTTCATCATTATATGATACGATATCGGCATTATATGATATGACTTATCATTATATGATACGAATCTATCATTATATGATACGAGTTCAACATTATATGATGCGATATTGGCAATATATGGTACAAGTTGTAATTATATGATTGGATATTTACATTATATGATAGGATACTGTCATTATATGATACGAATTCACCATTATATGATACGATATTGTCATTATATGATACGAATTCACCATTATATGATACGATATTGTCATTATATGATACGAATTCACCATTATATGATGTGATAACAACATTATATGATACGAATTTAGTGCTATATGATACGATCTCATCATTATATGACGGTATTTCGTCATTCTGATAAACTGACATTATATGACGGGATTTCATCATTATATGATACCATTTCACCATTATATGCTAGCAAAATATGCTAATGAGAAGCGTTCACGTGACCAGGGCCGGTACAATTTTTCACCTGTGCACCTGCATCGGCGTCCGGAGACAGAGGCGGCTAGCCTGACAACTGAAGTTCTCGGTCTTCAACTTTTTTTAAAAATGATAATCATAAATTTGTTAAAGTACTTAAAAAATCTTTGACCTATGACCTTGATAATGAATAGATGCCATTAAGGCTATTGCAGAGGATTTTTTTTCTCAATTAACTTGATAAATATGTTTATACCATTCAAAATATTCAATTAAATTCCATGTTAATATTAACAACATAAATTTTGAATGGAAATCTTTGGCATAAATTAACGAATTAGTCAAATCAAAGAGTCGGATTTTATGGGAAAAGTACAAATCACAAAAAGGAAGAAGGTTGCTAAAGCTGAATTTTTATTGCAATATAACTTATGATACATTATAAGTCATCAAAACTTGACTCTACAGTTCAGTTTTGTGTGAATTCAATTCGCAAATTTATGCCAAAGATTTCCATTCAAAATTAATGTTGTTGAGTTAATATTAACGCAATAGCCTTAATGAAACGTGAACGCTTCTCATTAGCATATTTTACTAGCATATAATGGTGAAATGGTATCATATAATGATGAAATCCCGACATATAATGTCAGTTTATCAGAATGACGAAATCCCGTCATATAATGACAATGTCGTATCATGTAATGGTGAATTCGTATCATATAATGGTGAATTCGTATCATATAATGACAATATCGTATCATGTAATGGTGAATTCGTATCATATAATGGTGAATTCGTATCATATAATGACAATATCGTATCATGTAATGGTGAATTCGTATCATATAATGGTGAATTCGTATCATATAATGGCAATATCGTATCATATAATGACAGTATCCTATCATATAATGTAAATATCCCATCATATAATTACAACTTGTACCATATAATGCCAATATCGCATCATATAATGATGAACTCGTATCATATAATGATAAATTCGTATCATATAATGATAAGTCATATCATATAATGGCAATATCGTAACATATAATGATGATATCGTATCATATAATGATGATATCGCATCATATAATTATAAATTCGTATCATATAATGATAAGTCATATCATATAATGGCAATATCGTAACATATAATGATGATTTTTGTATCATATAACGATGAAATCGTATCATATAATGGACATTTATAATATAAGGCAGCTATGGCTTTCTATAGACATCTATTGGCGAACGTGAGTTACGGAAACACAAGGGAGATAATGGGAGACTTCCGATTTACAGAAAAGGTAAATGTAATATTGATTGGAAAACAATCTGTGCGTTTTGGCTATTATGTTTTGGAAATCGATTTGGTGAATAGAAACTGCTGGTAGATTTTTGGTAGATATGAACTACATATATGGGTATTTTTGTACATTTCCAGGTATGTATTGGTTTTATTTCTTTCTAGACTTTCAGAAGTCGCTTAAATCGTCCTTTCGTAACCTATACTTTTCTGCACACGTATAACATTGTATCAAGTTTTGAAAGAATACTTTTCTACGTTCATGACGATAAAACAAGCATCCAAATATACGATGCTAAAAATAGTCTTTGCTTCGTTTAGATGAACAGAAATTTAAGCGTTTAATTTATTCATTTTATATTACTAACAATTTCATGCATAATACAATCAATGATGAATTTATCATATTTGCTTGATATTTTATTAATTTAAAATTCGAAAACATGGACTAATGCATTTATATAATACATAATTGTAATTATGTTATTTCGATTTAGGCATCATCGGTGACTGGAAGAACATGTTCACAGTAGCTCAAAACATACAGTTTGATGCTATATAAAAAGAAAAGATGACTGACGAAGGAGTAAACCTCGAGTTTGTTTATGAATAGAACGAAGTTTGATTTAGTAATTACAAAGTACAAAAATGTGTAGTATTGCAATATGTATATGTTTGTATACAATAGGAGGTTGGTCAATCATAATAATTGTATAAAGACATGTTCCGAACGATTATTGGTAATATCTATGCATCTTATTAGATATAGACACACTGTAATTATATTTGTCAAATAGCGCTAGGATATTAACCTAAAAAGAAACATATATGTTTTCCCAGGATTTATAAGTGAAAAGGATTTGTCACTGTCTCTTTACACTAGTAAACACAACGCGAGACGCCTATGAACAGGGAATAAAAAACATTTTTCTCAACAAATACCTGTCTTATCGAGTCAAAAGAAACAACAATGTAAATATTAATAATTTTCACGATGTCCAGTCATTGGTTTAAGGGCGGAGATTTAGAAGAAAATTCTATAATTTTCATTTAAAAAGTGCGACAGCTCATGAAATGACGGCCCGCTTCAGAAAATAAGACGGTAAGCCTGGCTACATCAAAGGGTGCGCCGGCGGATGTCAAAGGGAAATCAGTCGTCACTCAACGTCACGGTCAATGCACAAACACAAAAGCGCATGCTACGTATTCGTTCAAAGTGTAGAGTGACATATTTTTCTCACTTATAATTCTTGATGTTTTCTTATCGGTATATATACCTGTGACTAAATTTCGAGTCGTTTGTCTGATAAGAAATCAGATATGTTATCCCACGTGTCTTCTTTATACTGCTTATGTTTATACCGCCATAAGTACTTGTTTCACTTATTTCACTTATGGCATATCAGAAATAAAATCAAGTCATATTGATGTCGCATAATGTGCATCTTTTAAAACTATAAATAACATTCGTGCAATCGTTTCTTTAATAGTCTGGTGTCCTCTCTCTCTTTGTGTTGTTGCTTTATTTGAGTGTAGGATTTCAATCAGATAAGAATCTAACCACGATGTATCAGTAGAGTATCTAGTCACATCTAAGTTGTAATTTTATAAGTATAATACAATAATTTATATCATAGTTTATCAGCCTTGCGTACTTTGTACATAAATAGTTATAAAGGGAACAACCACTTAAATGAAAAATAGACCTTCGAAATGATGATAACCACAAAGATTCTGTAGCGATGGTAAGCATTTAGATGACGAGCATCTATGACCTAACAGGGAATGAAGCACGTATAATTTCTCCGCAAATGATGCATGTCTTTTTGTCTTTATCGCACAGTTCACACAGAACGATATGTTTACACCACATGTACAATACAACTTTACGGCGGGTACGACAAATGAAGCAGTACAACTTCTTCTTGAGATCTACATTTTCCCGTCGAAGTTCTGAAAAAGGATTAACAAATTAACAAAAAAGGTAAACAAATTACATGTAAATAATTACGCATAAGATTAGTAATGTGTAATGAAATAGGTATACGTAGTATAGTTCATACTAGTTAATTTCGAAGAAAACATTACACTGTTTATTACTCCTATTTTGATAAAAAACATTATTTGCCAAAAACGATATACACTTTATCTATTGAAATAATAACTAGATCTATATGGCTAACATTTAATTTATTATACGTGATTCGTTGACTTTGTGAAATATGATCTAAACGCAATTTGCTTTTCAATGTAAATCAATCTGTTTTGTCAAATCGGGACAAACAAAAAGGATGGAACACCAGTAATATACACTTTTAAGCTTAAATATGCTCCAACGCCGACAGACCATAAATGATTCCCATCATTTGAACAACAATTGGTGTTTAATCGTGTATATATGTCTAATTAACACAAAAAAATGATATAAAATAATTTAATTTTCTTTTGGTGCATGCACAGTCAGAACTATATAGAACATAGTACCACGGATTTTTAGAAATTAGAAGCTCAAACTTTCCAATGGTGGTAATGGTGTAAAGTAAGTAATTTTTGTAACCGAAGAAAAATACCAAATCGTCTGATCCTGTTTATGATAGTGAAAAAATAACATTTGTCAGCGGTGGAGCATCTTTAAAGATAATTTGGTAAAAGAGATATGATCCGAATCTGCCGTACTTTTACCCCCGAAACGTACATGTTTTTACCCTTTTTCATTGCGCGTCAACAGTGTGGCATAATGTTTGTCATGATACATACAGACCTTTCTTCAATTAGATTGTAAGGACTAAATTGGGCTCATTTCGGTAAAACAAATAATTAATTTTGCGTAATTATGCGAAACTTTTGCGTGATTACGCGGAACTTTGGCCTTATTACAAAACTTTTGGCATTATTACGCGAAACCTTCGGCGTTTTTATTCGTAATTTTTGGCGTTATTACGTGAAACTTTTGCGTTATTATAAAACAAATTTAGCGTTATTACGCGAAACTTTGGCGTTATTATGCGAAACTTTTGGCGTTATTATACGAAAGGGAAACTTTGGCATTATTACGCGAAACTTTGGTGTTATTATACGAAACTTTTGGCGCTATTTAAGGATTGATTTTCACTTTTGTTGCTTGCATTTGCTTGCATTGACTGACAAAGAAAATTAATCTCGTGCAAAAGAACTGAACTGCGAAGCTATTAATGTAACATTTGCACGAGATTAACTTTCCTCATCAGTCAACGAATTTCACTTTTTAATCTATGAAAATTATTTGGTTCCATCAAATCTGTGAATTCAGAAGATGATTTTTGAAATTTTAGCCATTTTGACCCATTTTGGCCCCGCTTCTCTAGTCCCTGGGGTCAGCCAAGACCAATACGGATATGGTGTTAAAATGCTTTTTCAGGTTAATAATTAAAATCCAGATTGACTCCTTTCCTATTAAAACTAAACAGATAATGTTCACAAATGTGTTTTTCCTATATATAGTAAATTTGACCCCCTCCCCAGTGGAAAATCTGAGATCCATTGGCCATGAAATTAACATGTTTTGTAAAGGACCTTAAGACATTTCAATCTATGAAGAGTATTAGATTCCATCAAATCTGTAAATTCAGAAGAAAGATGTTTGAAAAGTAAGCCAATTTTACCCCTTTTGGCCCCGCCCCTCTGGCCCCTGGTTTGACTAATTCCCTATGAAAACAAAGCAAATAATGTTTATAAATGTGTTTTTCCGATATAAACTATTGTAAACTTGACCCTCCCCCCTCCCCAGGGGGAAACATGAGACCCCTGGGTCATATAATTCACCATTGTTTTAAACTACCTTTAGAACTCTCCATTTATAAATAGTATTTGATTCTACAGTTCCAGAATTTCAGAGGAAGAATTTTTAAGTTTAAGCCTATTTGACCCCTTTTGGCCCCGCCCCTAAGGCCTTGGGGGTCAGTCATGGAAAATTTGTGAAGAACGATTAAATGGCCATCTCATAGGGATAATTCTGACAACATTTGACTAATTTCCTATTATAAATGACCAAATAATGTTCCAAAATGGGTTTCACTATATAAACTATTGTAAAGTTAACCCCTTCCCCAGGGGGAAACCTGAGACCCCAGGGTCATATAATTCACAATTTTTGTAGAGGACCTTCCTATGGTAGCAGTGTACAATAAGACCGAATGGCCATGGGTGAGATTTTTATTAAGCAGAAAGCCCCTGTTTTATTATATGCATAAAAAAAATAAAAAATGTATATGTCCTAAAATTGGTGAATTCAATCTAGAGAATTATATGCAGGCTTCACATTTGCATAAATAAATTCCCAAAAATGGATTCGAGATTAATGGTTTAGAGGGAATCCGAATGTGCGTCTAAGATAGAAAAACTCAATACTGTAGCAGCAGAAATTGATAGCCGGGGTACGAGGTAAGATTGCTCAAAAGTTTAATGATATACCTATGTCGAAATAGGCTCAGTTCCGCTATCACGGCAGTGGTGCATGGTTTAAACTGTGTTCAAGAAAACAATTTCTCCTAAAAGGGGTGTAACTTTGGGTTGAAAATCCTAATTTTTTGCATTTAAAAAAAATTTGGTTACCATGGTTTTTACAGGCTCACAAAACCACAAAAAACAGACCTGTCCAAAACTGAACTCTGCATAGCAATTGCAAATGTTAAGATTAAAAATATATGTACTTTTATATAGATGTTATTTAAGGTTAATAAGTTGTGTGTACATACAAAAATGTAATTAAAGTCTGCACTTTATTTTGCTGAATTTTTCAAATCTTCTGTACACTGCCACCTATTTATGTAGAGTATTTGATTCTACCACATCTTTGAGTGAAGAAGAGGATTTTTGAAATATTAGTCAATTTCACCCCTTTTGGCCCCTCCCACAGCCCCCTGGGGGTGGGGTCGTGTAATTTATAATTGTGATTGGCCTTATGCATAAGATTTTTTGTGCAAAATTTCATTGAAATTGCTTCAGCGGTTTTGGGGAAGAAGTCGAAAATGTAAATTGTTTACGAACACACGACGGACGACGCACGACGCACGACGACGGGCAAAAGGCGATTAGAATAGGTCACATGAGACTTCGTCTCAAGTTTAAGTTAATAATAAAAATAAAATTTTGCATAGAAAAAAAATATGGGTTTTAAAATCCACAAATCATATTTTGTTTGTAGCTTTGTTAAGAAATCTAATTTACTCGAAGGCTCTCCAGTCTAATGATTATGTCCAAATTACCTCCCCTGATATAGTCCAGGCAACATGCACGAAGTAACAGGGAATATTGTGAAAAAGCAAGTTATCTTGTCCATAATTTTAATGGTTCTATTGTCATACAATCATATCGAATAGGTGTAATCGTACTGAAGCAGTTCATCGTAATTAAAATGACATATCCATTTTCCAAGGAGGCCTGGATACGCACAAGTAATAATCAATCGATTTTCATCCTTTGTTAAATTGTGTTTCTTTGATGTATACAATATAGATATAAAATGAATAATATGATATAATATGTATTATTTTGCGCCATTTGAAACACCAGATGATTTATTTCAGACATGGGTGCGATTTTCGAGATTTATAATTTCCAATGAATCGTCTTTAGCACAAAGTCACAGATGACACCTATAAGTGGTTACACACCACACTTTTCGCCTCACCACTGACACTTTAGTTGAGATACAACAGGAAATATATATTTCATACCGCCGGAAAGTGTAAGCACAACCGGGATCGTTCCCCCTATACAACAAGAAGTCGTATCCGTCCGGTACACTTACTACATAACTACCATTATCATGTTTAAAGCAGCACACTAAAGTGATTTTGTAATCATATTTGCCATATACATACCTTGTATGTCCTTTGTAAAGATCTTGCCTTCTGTCTGAAAGATTGTTTTAAACAAGATATGATCACACTTCCATATGGTGGTTGAAAGTAAGATAGCCTGTCTTTTTTATATATGTATAATGCGCAAGGTACTGGATCGAAAAATACCGTGAAAGTTCAATGAAAGACATTGGTATTTCTTTGATACATAATATGCCTCGTCTTTTACTGTAAACTTATGTGTTTGTTAGTCTGGCAGGACTCGTACATTTGTTTGATTGGTACATTGTATCGTCACTGAACGTTTACTCCAACGGGTCATTGTATTACAGTGCATCCTTTTGGCTTTTCATAGCTTTCTGATGCAATATGTCGTTAAGTTTGATTTCTATTGCGATATTGCATTGTGCCTTAATAAAGTTTATATGTGAATTTAAAGCTGAAATGCTTACCATGGTTTCTTTGTCTAATGGAAAATTGGCACGTTTATTACTCAAGGACAGTTTATGTTCTGTTTGTACAAAAAGTACTAAATGATCTGAAAATGAAGAAAAACAATCTATGATGTAAAAATGCAATTCCATTCAAATCACAGAAAGAGATTCATAAACGTGAATCATAGCATGGAACCAATAGTTAAGGTAAAATGGACTCGGACACTACGGCACATATCATCGAAATAATTACCAAAAGATTTATTCACCTTGATATAACACATTATCAATTTATTTCTCCAAACTGGGAACCAATGTTTTAGGCAAAAGAACGTCTTCGAAGTGTGACATAGTTTTGTGCACAAATATACTATGGCACGATAGTCTGCACCGTTCGTCTTTCTCGAGGCCTTTTACAATATTTAAGCTTTACTCACCTGCAGTAATCAAACGTCAAAATACTAGTCACTGCTTAGCTCGTTAATTCCACTGGAGTAACTGAGCAAACCCACCACTGTGTGATACTTAAGGTCAGCCCGGAAGAGATTCATATAAAGCATGATTGTCTTATATATGGAATTAAACCACAAAAATGCGACAAAGTGATACATACTTTTTTCCCATAACTATCCATCTTTCACAATGAAAAATCATGTGATAAACTTGTTGTAAATATTATAAAGATACATATGCTCTCTCAAACAGTATACAATGGCAAACAAAAATGATGCATACAGTATACAATGGCAAACATATATGATGCATAATAAATTGACTTACGGTAATATAATCACGTGTGTTCGGTTTTACTGTCCGATGCAAGACACCGATTCACGGGCGAGGTGATCCTGATGATGTCTCACGTGACATAATCGTGCATTCCGCTTATTATTTTATGTACCATCCGTCTGGGGAAGTTTATACTTATATCCGGAAGGCAAGAAACCGCACTTTACAAGGAAGTTTGACAACCTAAATACATAAGTAATGTATGTATTTTTCCTTTTTGTTTTTAAATTGGATTGACCCAATAAGTGTTACTGTCACTATTATTTAATGGTGTTGAGGTTGATAGACGACGGACTACTGTCCCAACTGTAAGTGAAATATTTCCTCACTATACAGCTACTTAACAGCCCTAGGTACTGGGTTCATATATTCAGCTTATATTAACATGGGTGGCTATCAGTCTCTTCGGCACACACCAGTCCCACAATGGCATGAACTTTATTACATAATATTCCAGTAACTGTTTTAACTTATAAGTAGTCTATCGTTTTATCTATACTTTAACAATGTATTGCATTGAGAAATACAGAAAAGGCAAATACAGTGAATACGAGAATACATGATATATATTTTATATCAAATATCAGACGAATTATCCGATATAAGGAAAATGTGGAAATCAGTAGGTATGTTTTCACCCGTAGACTTACATAAAATGTACAATTTCTTCTCTATGCGCTCTTTACGTTTTATGTTGCTTTGATACACTTCACGTGCATGCTAGATGTCAGGATTTTACCAGCCTTTTAATCAATTTGAAAATCGGGAAGATTTTATTGTTCATAAATGGAGTGAATTAAGTCCATTGCACACGGAAAATCACAAACAGAGATGGCACCATAGATAAAAAAACGAATGAATAAAATATCATAACTAATAGTTAAATAAATGATGTGGCCTTATAAACAGATTCGATGTCCCGTGTCCGTATTTTATTTAAAGACAATGGGATGTCATGAACAAATCATAATACCATCCTTGCAATCTCAAAAATATATAGCTTATACTGTGAACGTAGTCATTTTTAAAGTATTTGAAGCGGTTATTTATCTATACCGCTATATCTTTGTTACCTATATCAAGCCACCAAATTGCGCTTATTTATATCCGCGCTATTAAATCATAATTTAAAATTTTCACAATTGCGCTAAAATGTAACTACGTTAAAATAAGTACGTTTGCAGTACATGGAGTTTTAATTGCAAATTTAATTAAGTTTTAAATGTCAAAGCCACAAATTAAACCTTGGTTCAATTTGCTCATTTGTTTTACGAATCATGTATCATATTGAACGGACGTGAAGCCTTAATTAAATACCATACACTGTAATTGGTTGGCTTTATAACCTAACAGGGAATGAAGCACGTATCAATTCTCCACAAATGATGCATGTCTTTTTGTCTTTATCGCACAGTTCAGACAGAACGATATGTTTACACCACATGTACAATACAACTTTACGGCGGGTACGACAAATGAAGCAGTACAACCTCTTCTTAAGTTCTTCATTTTCACGTCGAAGTTCTGAAAAAGATTAACAAATTAACAAAAACGGTAAACAAAGTAAACTATTACATGTTAGATAAGAAATGTGTAATGAAACAGGTATACTTAGTATAGCTCATACTAGTTAATTTCGAAGAAAGCATTATGCTGTTTACTACTCATATTTTGATAAAGAAAAGTTATTGCCAAAAAAGATATACGAATACATCGATATAACTATTGAAATAATCCCGTCTATTGCTTTTTTAAATAGACAGCGTTATGGTTAAAAGAAGTTGAATTGCCTCCTTTTAGAGGTCCAATTGTACTTTCTGGCGTACGTGACTAATCGTGGAATAGAAGTGTCGTACGTGACAAGTTGGTTAAATTTTGTATGATCAAAGTGCTCTCCCCTTTGTTATGCTTCATTCTGAGCAGTTCCTTTATAAATAATTGCAAGAGGGTTGCCGGTGAATTTTGTCTGTACTCTGTTGGTCATAAAACCATTTACAAATTCTATTCACAACAAATATTTTTCCCACCCACCATCTCCCTTTTTATATGAATGTTATTCAACTGTTGTCTTTCATAATGGTGGTTATTTTCCGAAGGGTATCAGACAATGTTGCTTCAATCTACTACTCGTCTCATCACCTACGTTTTTGTGCTTTTTAGTTCGTCTGCTAACTACACAACAAGGAGACTACGGCACGGCTTTATTCAAGAGAGGGTTCTGTGACCTTTTCCTTGAGAGTGGCGATGCGCAGCAAAAAACTTTGGTATTGATAGGAATAATTATGCACTCGACCTTCGTTTTCGGGGTCAGGTGTAAAACATTTCATTACATAAGTAATATGAACATTTTAATTTACAATACTGAAAGATTTTTGAAGAAAAATTGATTTTGTTTAATTAAATTTACTGGTCTAAAGACTTTTGTGTGTTTTGTGTTTATATGGAGATATTGGCTTCATTGATAATTCAAATAGTTACCATTTGTGGTATCCCAAACAATTCATAAAGCCGTGTCCACTTTCGCCAAATTAATAATTCAGGTAAATATATATTTGAATTGTTGTGTTCTTTTTTATCATAATAACGATAAGCCCAACATGCAATTTATCATACGTGACTCGTTGACTTTGTGAGATATGATCCAACCGCAATTTTCTTGTCAAAGTAAATCAAAACTCAATGTTGGATTTGTTTTGTCAATTCCGGACAAACAAAAAGGATGGAACAGAAATATACACTAATAAGCTTAAATATAATTTGGTAAAAGAGATATGATTCGAATCTGCCGCAACGCGTCAACAGTGAGACATATTTTAGTAAGGTTTTCCATGATGCATACAGACCTTCCTTCAATCATATTGCAAGGAGTAAACTATATGCATGCACCGAGTAATTTTACCAGGCTAACCTTTAAACCATACTTATATTTGGTGTATCGATCACATGTGGAAGCAAAATATTGGCGGTTTAACTTAATAAATTTAGCATAGAAAAAAATATGGGTTTTGAGATCCACAAATCATATTTTGTTAAGAAATCTCATTTGCTCGAAGGCTCCCCAGTCCACTGATTATGTCCAAATTACCACCCCTGATATAAGCCGGGCAGCATGCATAATATACCGGGGTATATTATGTTAAATCAATTCATCTTCTTTATAATTTCAATGGTTCTCATGTCATACAATTATCTTGAACTGGTGTAGTCATACTGAAGCATTACATCGTAATTAAAATGCCATATCCATATTCCGCAAATGAAAATATATATACAATAAATAATATATATAATGAATAATATAATATTTATATATGCATTATATTATATTATATTATTTGCGCCATTTGAAACACCAAATGATTGTATCAGGCATGGGCGCATTTTTTTTTTAAATTTTATGATTTCCAATGAGTTCTCTTTAGCACAAAGTCACCGATGACACCTATAAGTGGCCACATACCACACTTTCCGCCTCACCACTGACAATTTAGAGGTGATGCAACAGGAAATATATATCTAAAAACTCCGGAAAGAACTAAGGACAACCGGGATCGTTTCCCTTATACAACAGGGAGTCGTATCCTACTGGCGCCCGAACTGTACATAACCAAAGGTACCCTTTTAATGTTTTAGGCCCACTGAGATGATTTGTATTCCTATTTGTTCTATACTTACATACCTTCTACGTCTTTCGTAAAGACCTTGCCTTCTGTCTGAAAGATGATTAAAACAAGATACAATCAAACTTCTATATGGTGGTTGATAGTAAAGTAGCCTATATGTTTATTTGTGATTTAATAATTTGTATTGGGTCGAAATTAACATGAAAGACATGTCTTTGAGATGTAATATGTTGTCGTCTTTTACTATAAACTCAATTTTTTGTTAGATCGGAGCCTAACAGGACTCGTCCATGTGTTCGATTGGTATCGTCAATAAACGCTTACTCCAAAGGGACATTTTATTATCCTTTTTTGTTCTTCATAAGTTGCTGTAGAAATATATAATTTGATTTGGTATTGGTTTATTGCTATTACGGTAATGCATTGTGCTTTACTAAAATTATTATTCGTGAATCCAGAGCTGATATGCTTACCATGGTTTCTTTGTCAAAAGGAAAATTGTTATTTACTCAAGGACAGTTTTTGCTCCGTTTGAACTGAAAATACTTGATGCACTGAAAATGAAGAAAACAATTTATGACGTAAAAATGTAATTTCATTAAAATCAAAGAAAGAGATATATAAACGTGGATCACAACATGGAGCCAATATTTAAGGTAATGTGTACTCGGCCACTACGACAAATTCAAAATTATGAATTTACATTTATGTATTTGAACGAAAATACAAGTGAAGATATTCAAATTGAGATAACACATAGTGTGTTACATTCTGCAAATCGACAGCCAGTGTTTAGGCTATTGAACATTTCCGAAGTTAAATGTGACGGAGTTTGAGCTTAAATATACTATTGCAAGACGGTTTGTGTAGTGTGACTTTTGCAAGCTCTTTTATAAAATTACCAAACATTAAAACAATGATTTACACACCTGCTATAGTTTACGATCAAAGTTAAAATTCTGGTATCTGCTTGCCTCGTTAATCCCGCTGGTTGTACGAATACCGTCAGTTATGCATCTATGTACATGTATATATAGCATCACTTGCTATGTATCCACCAATGTATGAATGAAGTAACGTAGCAAACCACAATGTCATATGTGCATTACACCCCGGAAGAGCTCCATATAAAGCATGACTGTCATGTGGTATAAACCACAAAATAATTATACAAATTTGTAAATACTTATCCCGATTCTTGTACGCAAAAATATGACACACTCGCTCAGTAAAGCGGATTTTGTATTCCTTTTGTAGAAAAGCTTTAGAAGTTCTGAGTGCATCATGATATCTACCAATGTTGTGATGCGGAGAATTTGGTAGAATATTGAGTGAGTAATATATAGTAACACTTCATGAGAGCACATATGATATACATATCAAATAGCAGAGCAACTTATCAGAAAAAGTTTGAAATGAGTGTGCTTTTTGTCACTCGTAAAATTAAATAAGATGTGAAGTTCTTTACTGGGTGCCCTTTGTGTTTTATTTTGATATATTCTTGATACATTATATGGTTGATGCCAGGATATAACCAGACAGCATTTTAAACATTCTGAAAATAGGAAAGGTGTGGTTTAAATACATTGCATACGGACAAACATGGAAATGAATACGAATGTAAAACGGTAAATTGTATATTAATTAGTTTAAAGCTATCTTGAAGTCGGAAGCACAGATTTTATTTTGGAAGCAAGCCTATACTTTCACTTTCACGCTGGCATTCATTGTCTTGAATGTTTGAAGAATGCATGTTGTGAAGTAAATCATAAGGTATAATATCAATTGAAAATGCATGGCTTATTATGCTTGTTAAAACCACATTATGTTTTGCAAGCATATCCGTATTCAAAGCAAGTGCACCCTTTCTGAAAAAGACTATCGCTTTGGTACATGTATGTATATGTCATCTTTTTCGTAAAATCAATGCTCCGTTTCTCACTTTGATTTCAAGACAGAAGGGTGTCATGAAGGTTTTAGACCCTGTTTAAACTAATGATATTTTGTATGACTATATATTACGTCCTCCATAAACTCCCTAACTATATAACTAAATAACAACAAACTAATTGTATGCAGTTAGCTGCTCGGCATCTGGAACGACAGAGTCAGCGTTTAATTCATGTATGTGTTATATATTACGTACAGGAATACATAGTATGCTCGCCCAACACACTTTCCCTCTCAGATCGAGCTTATATAGTATAAAACCAAGCCCGACACCCAACCTGAAAACCGCTTGTGGGTAACAGGAGGTGTACCAGCCCAATGCTTAAGGTTTATAATTCGCTGGGATTTCTATTACATTGAATAAAAACCCGATCATCAATCACCCACTGATCATTGATATTGCCTAAAGATGCTAAATACGAAAAACAAAACGCAAACCGGCCTTGACAAAAACACAGCCATGTATATGTTATATGTGTATATATACATATCGATATCACCTAAAAAGGTTAAATTGAATAGGTCGTTCCTGTAGCTAACCGAACTCTAGAATGACCAAACCTCGCTACCCGATACCCTACTAGCCCACCTAATCTCATTGGACGAATAAAAAACCGCACGTGCTCTACAATGCCACGTGTACGTTATGTAACTGCAGGACAAATATTTCCCGCTATTCTACGAAACGCGGGAAATTTAAAATTCTTACATGTAGGTGTACTTGAACATAACTAAAATAATAAAAAGTGTTTATGTATTGGGGCTATCATTCGGTATTATTGTTAACGTGAAGATTGTTATGTTGTTATATTTGCATGCTATTCTCTATATGCGCCATTTGCATAATAATATCAAAACGGATTCGATGTGTATGCTGATGTAAAGTCGAATCTGGTCAAACAAGCGCTCTTGGTACATGATATCAACACTAGTTAACATAATGGCATGGCTATTTGGTGCCAGAAATATGTACGTAACTGAAATGAACAGTGTTTGTATGTTTTGCCAAAATTTACAAACAACACAACAATCTACGAGTCAATAATAACCATTAATGTTAAGTTGGATGCATAGACACATTTTAGCAACTAAATTATGTTCAAGTACACCTAAGAAGTGATATCTACATCGTGTAGACATACGAAAAATCGCTAGTTTAACCAGGGTCTTAAACCTCAATAATAATAGAACCATGTGTGCAATCTTGTAATATACTGGCATAACGGTTACTTTGATAATGGTTAGAATCCAGAACCTACTCCGGATATTACATTGTACTGTGTAGTGTGTACTTGTGCATTACGTCACCAGACGCTGGGTACAATTGGAATAGTCTAGCATGAACTAGTGTTCGTCGTTCTCACCGGGCTCATTACATGAAGCTGTATAGTCAATACGCTTCATTTTGGCAAAGAGGATATCAGAAGAACCTGTAGTAGAACGTCTACACGTAAAACTGTGAGTAATGGCCGAAATAGAGTTAAATAGTGTTGATAAATTTAACCCGCACGTTGATCCATCCCAACTAGGTCAATCGTGGAAAAGATGGCTTCGGGGATTTGAACTTTTTGCAGTCGGAAAGTGGGTAACGGATTATACTCAAAAACGTGCGTTGTTACTGCATTGTGCAGGCATTGAAGTACAAGATTTTTTTTACTTTGACAGAGGAAGAGAACGATGATGTTTTTCAGAAAGTGACATTAACTTTGAATAAATATTTTGAGCCCAAGGCTAATTTCCCGTATGAAAGATACTGTTTCCGAACTATGAAACTGGAGGAAAATGAGACAATCGAACAGTTCATAACACGACTTAGGCAAAAAGTGAAACCATGTAAATTTGACAAACCGGATGAACAAATGCAGTCATTGAGAAATGTAGGTCAAATAAATTACGCACAAAACTACTGGAAAAAGGGCATGATTTAACACTCGATCAGTTAAGGACGATGGCTAGTACGATGGAGTTATCCGTCAAGCAGGCCCATTCTATGGAAGCTCAGGAGGGGCTGGTGAGTTCAGTAAATCATGTACAACATAAAACTTTACATCCTAATCACAACAGATGTTTTCGTTGTGGCAAGGCATGTCCTTTTGCCCGAGAATGTCTAGGAAGAAAGGAAAGCGACAATAACTACATATCTGGTCAAAACACTCGAGGTCACAGTCGTGCTCGTGGTCGTAGTCAAGGTCGTGGTCGAGGTCATACTGAAAGTCGCAGTCAAGGTCATACCGAAGGTCGCAGTCAAAGTCATAGTCGCAGTCAAGGTCACATTAGAGGTCGTGGTCGATCAACACATGTGAAATATATTGATGAATCACAGGAATCAGAAAATAGTGACACAATTTATACAATGTTTCACGTCAGTGTCCAGAAAAAGAACAATCCATACAAAGTCACAATTTCATTGAACAATTCACCAGTGGTGATGGAAATTGACACAGGTGCATCAATTACGGTGCTAATTCAAAAACAGTTCAACTCAATGGTGGAATAGGACGCTTCGTTGAAATTGAGGTCATCTAATGCGAAGTTACGTACATATACAGGAGAAACCATACCCGTCATTGGTCAATGTGAGTTCAAGGTAAGCTACAAGGGTTACAGCGGTAACTTGTCAGCAGTCATAGCATGTGCGGACAGTCCATGCTTCTTAGGTCGCGACTGGTTGACACACATCAAACTTGATTGGAAGGAAATTTTGAGATTGGCATCTGAGAAACCTGTCAATGATAAGGCGTTGAGTGATATTCTCGACAAACATTCCACAATGTTTGACCAAGGCTTAGGTAAAGTCGAAGGCACGAAAGCGGAAATCAATGTAAACGAGAATGAGGTTCCGATTTACTTCAAAGCACGCCCCGTGACGTATGCGCTCAGAGATAAAATTGAGACGGAACTTGAACGGTTGGAAAATGAAGGTACAAGTGTACTATTGAATCAGTCGAATTCAGCGATTGGGTAACACCCATTGTTCCGCTAGTGAAAAATAATGGGTTATAACATTAGAATTTGTGGAGACTACAAGGTCACAGTGAACCAAGTCGCGAAGTTAGATAACTACCCCATTCCCAAAACTGAGGATCTCTACGCAACACTTGGGGGAGTACAGTTTACAAAGCTTGATCTCAGTCAAGCCTATCAACAGTTGGAGCTGGACGAGGTCTCTAAAAAGTACACGACGATCGACACATACAAGGGTCTTTTTAGATACAATAGGTTACCCTATGGAATCTCATCAGCATCCACAATTTTTCAGCGTACTATCGAAAATATTCTCCAGGATATTCCAAATGTTGTTGTGAGAGTCGACGATATTCTGGTAACAGGTCGTACCCGAGAAATCAACGTACATAATTTAGAGCAAGTTATAGTGAAACTTGACAAGGCCGGTGTACATCTCAAAAGGGATAATTGCATTTTTATGGCACGAGAAGTGGTCATCGGATTAATCGCGACTGCAGTCAACCGATTGAGGACAAGGTCAAAGCGATTAACGAATCACCAGCTCCTACGAACGTCAAGGAACTCCAGTCATTCCTAGGCATGTTAAATTATTACGCATGTTACCTACCAAACCTGTCGACCGTGCTTGCACCGTTACATGAACTATTAGTGAAGGAGGCGAAATGGAAATGGACGTGGCGTCCAATCAAGGCGTGGAACCAAGCAAAGGAGATGCTACACTCCTTGCGGCTACTAATACATTATGGTCCAGAGAAGGACTTGGTCCTATCATGTGATGCCTCACCTTATGGTTTAGGGGCAGTGCTGTCTCATGTGATTAATGGTGAAGAAAGACCGATAGCGTATGCTTCTAGGACACTCGTTCCCGCTGAGAGGAATTATTCCCAGTTGGATAGGGAAGGAGTGTCAGTGATTTTTGGAATTAAGAAATTTCATCAATATCTGCTAGGTCGTCACTTTACAATCTACACTGATCATAAGCCGCTACTAGGTTAAATGAGGTCTGACAAAGCCATTCCACATATGGCTTCTCCGCGCATACAACGATGAGCGATATTTCTGTTTGCGTAAGACTATGACCTACAATATCGCGAAGGCAAGAAACAAGCAAATGCCGACGGATTGAGTCGTCTACCACTCAGTGATACTGTTACATATGTTCCAACACCAGGAGACACCATACTCGTGCTGGACTACTTAGAGTCAACCCCTGTCAAATCGGAGGACATAGCTAAATGGACATCGCAGGATACATTGTTACATCATACCTCCTGAGGGTCGAGCAAAGTTGTTACAGGATCTACATGAAGGGCACCCCGGGATGGTACGAAAGAAAAACCCGTCGAGAAGCTACTTTTGGTGGCCCGGGTTAGACAGCGATATCGAGACAAAAGTCAAATCTTGTAACGATTGTCAACTCATCAGCGCGCTGCCAGCCGCAGCACCGCTACACCCTTGGCCATGGCCAGAATCTCCATGGTCGCGACTGAATATAGATTATGCTGGTCCGTTCAAAGGTCAAATGTTTTTATTTGTTGTGGATGCACACAGCAAGTGGCTAGATGTCTACCCTACAACGACATCTACATCTTCTGTAACGATTGAGAAGCTACGACAAGCATTTTCACAAAATGGACTACCAGATGTTATCATATCTGATAATGGTACGTGTTTCACTAGCGATGAATTCACTGAATTTATGAACGTGAATGGCATCAAACACATCAAAACAGCTACGAAACACCCATCATCAAATGGATTAGCTGAACGCTATGTTCGCGTGTTCAAAGAGGGCATGAAAAAAATGAATGGAACTGTTGGTTCACTTTACACAAAGTTACAGCGTTTTCTGTTATCATATAGGACAACCCCACAAACCACTACAGGCAAAACACCAGCTGAACATTTGTACAACATTAAGATGAAAACAAAACTGGACTTGATCAAACGTCCCAACAATGATGTCTGTCAATATGTTGAAAGGAAACAACAGACACAAAAGGAATATCATGATCAACACGCGAAAAGTCGTGATCTAGATGTGGGGGGAAATGTATCTGTGAAAATTTTTTATGGAGGTCCAAAGTGGAGACATCATTGTATCTTCTACACCTCCAGAGACTCCGACAGATAAAGTGGACACACCAACCAAGTCCAAACTAGTGTCTTCACCAGCGAAGGTACAGGTGTCACCATCGCCGAAACCACAACGAGTGCGAAATAAACCTGTGTACCTGAAAGACTATGTAAATTGAGTTTGTGTTTCGTGATTGCTTTATGCATTTGAACTTTTTGTTAAAAATAACAAATCTCAAGTTAACGCGATTTGAACTGTTCATTTTAGATATCGTAATTATGTCCGTACCCAGATAATGGAAACTGTACAAGTATTGTGGTAGCCAGAGTCGTATATCTTTATTTTCTAGATTTCAGGACAGAGACATTTTTATAACAGAACGAGTGGCATGGTTTGAATGCTGATTGAGAAGTTTATTTATGAGTTTGAATTGGACAGTTGAACTTTAGACAATTTGATGAACAGTTAATTTTCTTAATGATATGTAATGTTAATTTTGAATTAATTAAGTCGGGGATGAGATGTAATATACTGGCATAACAGTTACCTAGATAATGGTTAGAATCCGGAACCTACTCCGGATATTACATTGTACTGTGTTGTGTGTACTTGTGTATTACGTCACCAGACGCTGGTTACAGTTGGAATAAAGCATGGTATAGCATGAACTAGTGTTCGTCGTTCTCACCGGGCTCATTACATGAAGCTGTATAGTCAATACGCTTCAAATCTCAATAATGTATAGCATATCTGTACTTATTTTAGCAGTAATTTTATAAGTTTGAACTGCCAATTTATCTACATCGCAATGTTTTGTAAAGAGTAGTTCTGGTATTGAACCACCGAGTTGCGTTTATTTACATCTGCGTTAATCAATCATAATTCTTTTTTGTCGCATATGCTTTAAAATTTAACTGCGTTAAAATAAGTACGTTTACAGTGCATGACGTTTTAATTGCACTTAAATGTCAAATTAACAGATCGTGGGTCAATTTGGTGTAATACTATATCTTGTAACCATGGACACACCAGGTTAGAATAGTAAAACCAAAGTAATGCTAGAAATCAGACAAATACCGATTCAATAAGAGAAAATGCTAACAATATCTTTTAAAAATAATATTTATCTGCCTTTTTAAGTATCGTGACGTTCCTAACCTAGTTTTGTTCCTTATTTGACTGTACCATAGGGTTATTTATCAGCTAATTCCATATTAGCTTTGTTATTAGGTCAAGGTCTGTACTGCCTCGGGTCAATGTAACAGACCGAGGCCTGATAACAGGGCCAATGTAGAACTAGCTGATTAATGATACTACTCTTAAGTAACTACATTCTTCATAAATTCATGAAAAAAGAAGAACATACAGAAATGATTCACAAAACAATTTAATGAAATTGAATATTCATTGACAGTGATAAAAGCTCTTATTTCCTTTTCTTGTTATAAATTGTCAAAAAAAACCATGTAACGGTATTCATGGTACCAATGGTGAACGCAAATACATGTACTCAAAACGCTTTGTTTTAACAAAAAATACCCAAACTGGTTCAAATATTTTTCTCAATTTTTTCCATGTTTTGTGACTGATACAAAGAGTAATAAACAAATTAACCGACTGTAATTCACTCTGTTAAAGTTATATGTGCCGTAACTGGCCGAAAATTTGGACATGTTATTATTTCTTCAATTATCTATTTAAAACCATAAGTTTTAATGAATAAAGCTGTGAAAAATCATTCCAATGGACAGACACACATATGTAATGCCTTATAAACGTTAGTTAGAATGCATAGGTTATGCACTATGAAATTTTTGTTTTTATGCCTTATACATGTTTAGATTGAAACATACATTCAGAAATCACTTTACAATTACTAATAATACTGTAAAAATGTGCAACGAAATAATGGACAACAATAAAGCTTCATGGTCTGACCGTATGTACTCATTTCACTACACTGAAGATGTTAATATAATGATTTTTGGCAGTACTACCATTTCAGCTCTTTCTTGTACTTGTAAAGTTAAAACCTATACACTGAAAGTATTGTAATTCTCAAAATGTTGGTAACTTTTGGAGTTGAATAACATATTTAAAGCTCTTCTAGATTCGTGACTATGAAAAATACGGCACATATAACTTTAAATATGGACTTTAAAGCAACACCTTCGTTTCGTGTTTCTCGACTATCGTCGAAGGTGAGACAAAAACGCTCATGGGTAAAATTACTACCAGCTTTGTTGATGAATTCCTGGAATGTCCTTTGAAACAGCTTTTTTCTTTTTTAGAAAAATGGATTCATTTATACACTAGTAGAAAAAAGTATAAGAAATGAAAAAAGCGCACAACCGATCACAAATAATATATGAAGGGGTTAAGGTATATCCAGTTCATCCGGCTACAGATGTCACTCTCTTGGCAGACGGAAGCTTAACGAATATCTGTGATTGGCCCATTTAATTATAATCGAAACTAATTTCGCCAGTCATGTCCCTCATCTTCTCCTTGTAAACTCTGTCAAACTTTTCATTCTGTGCAACTGTCAGCATGTTCTTCCACTCACCAACGATTCCTACATCAAACAAACCAAAAGAACTTTTTTATCAAGTAATGCTTCCAAAGAGCGGAAAATACAATGACAATTAATCAAACTATGTTATGATATTAAAACTGAGATGCAATTTGTAAATACAAGTGTTTCAAAGTATACACACATAAAACCCGTGTTTTACAACTTGAGTAGTGGTTAGTTTTTAAAGCGTCAATACCAACAATTGCTATGTCGTTAAGAGTAAATAATATTTATTGTAAAATGATGTTTTATGGCGGGGTTTGTGTGATCACATAATTTATAATTATTGTCTGGGTCTGTCGTAACATTATTAGTAAATATATACGCCAGATTTCATTGAATAATACTTATTACAAATTAATTTTGTTTGCTATGCATGCTCATGCGTATCCATCAAATACATCATGTAGACCAAATTTCATGGCGGTTCACAGAACGTCCCGTCAAACCAACCTTATTCCTAAATGTATTGCCTTCCTGAACTGCTGTTTGCATTTAAAACATTTGTTCAAACTCAAATTAACTATTATAACTATTTTGAATAGATGCGGATGATTGACATGCATGCAAGCGCGAATTCTGAATACATAAAAGATTATTTCAGGTGGCAAAATACTGAAGTATATTTTCTCTTATTACTGAGTGCAATACGATTGCTTTCATTGTTTTTGGAGTGAGACACACACATTGTAACTACCTATATTTCTTGCATACTGATCTTTCTCTTCTTTCCCTCATATATGAAGTTGGTAGCAACTGATGTTTTACATAGCATTTCCATTATATAAGCTTATCAATATTACAACGTAGGATATAATTATATGAATATCAAGAGGGAGTAATCACCTTTCTTGTATATCGGCATTCTTCCGTTGTCTCCGAGATGTTTCCACAACTCACTTTCACCAGCAATAGAAGTATGTTCTTTCTTTAAGTTGTCAAATGATGCAGTTTCCTCGACCTTTTTCAAAAATTTCTCGTCACGGTCCACTTTAAGAAAGTCTGCAATCCGCAGGATATTTCTATACAGATCCTAAATATCAAGAACAACTATTAATTACACGATTAAGTGAATATTGATTTATCTTCTACTATGTCGAAAACAAATTGTACAACAACGTACCAAATATGAAAACTTTTTGAATTTTGAATATTGAACTTTTGGCACTTTCTCATTCTTGTAGAATTTGTTGATCACACCAATAAATAGGAAACGGTCGTGATGAAATTTGACATTGAGCTTATAACAAATGTTTCTTTCATAGCGAAACAGTCCTATTTAATAAGCTAAATTTGATTATACCTCAATGAATGACTAAGCATTTTTAATGGTTAATTAATTTTTTCACATTCGCTGGCTTACTGAAATCATTTATCAACGTATACGTGTTGTAACTATGATAGATTTATGTTACATTTAAAAATCTCGTGGTATTTTAGGAAAGCAATTTTCAAAGTTGACAATTAGTGATTATTTATCAAGCATGGGCCTTTGAGTTGCTTAGGTCCATATAGTGTTAACGCCTTGGTAGAATTAAATAATGACCGAGGGCGTAGCTAACACCAACATGATATGGACCGAAACAAAGATCCTTTAACTCTATATTAGATATGTAGTTTCCTTTGACAAATTCATATTGATAAAGAAAACAATATACTTAAGCATGTCGGGTTTTTTTTATCATTTTAACAAAGAGAATACACAAAGAGGAATTAATTTTGTTGATCTTTGTCAGAAATATTAATGGTTACTATTAATCGTGATTTTTTTCTCGCTAATTCATCCTTATTCGCTGCTTGTGAAAGCAATGTTGTAATGCAGTTTGTCGTGCATATGTCTATCAAACTCCTGATTGTAATGTCTTCCTTTTACCTTTTTAAGATCTTCGAATCTGAGAAACGATATGTTTAAATCTGGATTAGCGGCCATAGCTGAGTTCCACTCCTTTGTGTGTGTAAACCATGACCCGCCAGATCCTATAACTGTTCAATAGGAAAATATCATGATTTGTTCATTTGTAACAAAATCAAACTATGAATTTATCTACTTCACATTTCATTCTATGTTACACTTTATTGTATTAAATATAATTCAGATCATATAACTGTACAATAGCAAACAAATCATGATATGTTGATTTGATTCAAAGTTAAACTATATCTTATTTTTTTTATTTCATTTAGTAAAGCAATGTATGCTGATAAACGAAAATGTATTTTGTGATGCATGTGATGAAAGGATACTTATAGTGCCCCTATTAGATATATCCAGTATTCAGAGATACAGATTTCGTTCTCAAACTACAGGCGAATTGCAGGTCGTCTCAAAAATTATTTGCTCGATTTCTTTCATCAAAACACTAAAATGTATGTATTATCTTTGTGATACCGAAACGACTATGTGACAAGAAACGTTTTCAAGACACGTTCATTATGCATAAAAACAGTTTTTATACATATCTACCACGGATCAGCAGCAGTCCAGGTTCATGTCCGCTCAATTATACCAGAAAAACTACAACATTACATACACTCTTCCGATAGGAAGGCATCAAGATACCCCTCCATATTCCCACTATAAACATGAATTCTTGATTTTAGACTGGAAGGTGAAGTATGAACAGGCCGCGTCTTTTGGATTTCGCAGAACGTAGATGATCTTCAGTTGTCCTTCCATGGCCGCCTTGGGGATAAATGGATAGGACAGATGTGTGTGGAACATTCTTGGAGACCCCATCCTGTCGATGATACTGATATCTTGATATTCCATCATTTCTGGTGTTCCTGAGTATTGGAGTGTGCCTGTCTGTATCATCCTGGCCATATTGTACACCCCAGTGTGTCCCTAGAATATCGCACAATAACATGAATGGCTAAAGAACGTTTGGAAATGATGGATTGAACAGTCTGTTTAAGGAAAGATACAAGGGCATGCAAATATCAATAGGATCTTTCCCTACTTTGAGGGTAGGACGGAGAAATATCTACCTGAAGAGGTGATTCATGGTTATTTAGTCCGAAGCTTGCCGCGAATCTCCTCCGAGGTGGATATTTCCCTGTACTACTCTCTAGAAAGGAAATGGTCCTTTTCCTACATGTACCACTGCAACTTCCAAAATTATCAAAACAAATTATAGATACGCAACATCAAATAATTTTGCCCCTGCAACTTCGAAAAATATTAAAAACTATATATACGCGATTTCTGCCCATGTATTCTTTTATTTTAATATTTTTGAAATGTTAATTATGAATTCATTCTTATAATACCACGTTGACAGTAATAATTTGGTAGAATGTAAACTGATTTCAATTTTGAAATTCTGATTTTTCTATGTATTAATTCTTTCAAAACGAACGATATTTGTATAAAGTTATTCGTTAAATGACATTGAATACAAAACAAGTGACAAAGCTAGTAAAATTTTAAACAATTTGCATTTACAGTGCGTTCCCCTGTTAATTAACAGAACATGTATTTTGTCCTTTCACTCCCTCTTGACATTGTGGATACATACAATTATATATGTGCCACTTGTTCCGCTTTGTAAATATAATTTGGTAATTGACAGAACATACCAGAGGTAAAAATGTTCATGGTAGTGTTTACAATATCACAATGAATTACCAAATGTATAAATATGATTGGCAAAGTAGGAACGTTTGATTTTCTGAAAGAATTTGCATTTTCATTTTGAGCAAATAGACCATTTCTGTTCATGCAATACATACCTGACCTTGGAAATGTACAGAGGAGGACATCATCAGGCCTGGTCTGAAATGAAGCTATCTTGTCCAGCTGGTCTTTAACATTACCCCGGGTATCTCTACCAAACGTCCGACCTATACAACGCTTGAATATGATGGTGTTTCCATGGTCATCGGTCTTCTCCACTAGCTCCATTATAAACCTTTGACAGTGAAATGAGATTGTAATTTGAAGACTCTTTCATATGGGGATATGTATACATGATAGGGATATTCTATCCGAGGGTCACACAGTATCATAGAACCCGAGGCTTGTACCCGATTCCTAGGGTAGAATATCTCTATACTCATATCAAAATACGAAAGAGTATGTTTTGCTCATACCTCGACGTTTTTTTTATTTCAATTATATATTCACTCATATATTGTACATCAATAAGCATGAAATAATAGAAACCTACAAAATTCACGCTTGTTTACCCGAGTGATTCACTGCAGCAGTGGCACACTAGGAACCATTTCTTACCCGGTTTGGTATAGTATGCCCTGTACGTATATTCGTTCTACTCTGACCCTGAAGCAACTTCGCTAGCCATGGGACATTCCCTGAAACCCTTGGCAGATCTCGCGTCAAAACTGAAGTTTCTGCTTTTAAATTCCGCTTGGATGCGGCTATGTTCAGGCGACCAATAAAAACGCGGTTTTTTATATGTCTACAAAAGTGAACCGAAGTGATAGGTCAGTGACCTACATTTGTATATTGAGGCTCGCCATGCCTTTCAACAACAGCTCCAAGCGGAGTAATATTTATTAAATAATTATTAAATGTTTTAAACCAGCAAATGAAGTACATGAGTACGTTGCAAAACAGGATAGGTGAAGTAAAGACGTGTGTGGTTTCTGTTTCGTAAATTATACAAAGCCATACTGTGATCTCCTGACAAAATTGGACACTGAAGCATGAAACACAAAAATCTATAGTCGCCATTTGCATAACCATATCAAACACGGATTTGATGTGTAAGCGCTCTCTGTGCATGATATAGACAGTAGTAAACTCAATGGTTATTTGGTGACAGAAATATGTACCGAACCCTGTGGACTGACTAAACTGAAATATACCATGATTTGCATTATTTTTTTTGCCAAAAATTGACAAACAATACAACAATATACGAGTCAACAGTAATACGTATAATGCATTTAAGGGTATGTCCGGTGCATAGACACTTTTTAGCAACTACGTTATGTTCAAGTACACCTAATAGAAGTGATATATATATGCATACACAATATCACTTAGACTAAGTTTAGACAGGGTCTAAAACTTAAAATTACAGCAGAGCCAGTTTTCTGTTTAAATGAAACGTGAAACATGAATCTGGAAAAATACGTCATCAAGGTATTGTTTCTCTTCCAACAAAAGCATCCCATATTTATAACCAATATCATTATAAATCAGCATAATAAAGCCATGTTACGGCATATATGCCTAGGAATTTTCTTTGACATATTGTATGATCATATGATGTAACGAAATATCATATTGTTACTCTAATTATTATTTTTTTTTAATATCCTATATCTGTACACAAAATAATATAACTGATTTACGGTATGTGATCCATACTATCCTTGAACCGCTTTAGACACTATCAAACAAAAACTAACCCCTAACCCATAATAATAGTCATATTCTCATTAGTCACTCATGAGGTAAACTTACATACATACTATAGATATATTTGCATTAAATGATGACTAAATAACCCAAGAGAATCATGATGTTTTTATTACTATTAATTCAATTAACTAGGAAACAAGATGTTTACATATCAAAATATCTAAACAAAGCTAATAACATTACATCAGTCCTGAGACCTACTACTATGTTTGCAAACGATCAATGAGGGTTAGATATAGTTACACTTTTTGTATTTGAATTTAAAACAATACGTGATATCCACAAACTATCAGAAGTCTTACACAAGATTTGTGCGTTTAGATTCCAAACATTCTCGTAACCACTTCGAAAAAATGTGGAAAAAAAGCTTTCATTTTCGATTAAGGAATATTGTACATATTACTGTGCTCCTTCTTTTAAACATCACCACTGTCCAAGCTGATCATGACTGCCGTTGAATCGCTATATCAAAATCCCACTCGATGTTTGTAATCTGGAGCCCGCTTCGTCGCTCGTCGGGAAAACTAAGGAGGGGAAATTACAGTTCCTGAAATAATTTTCAAGTGAATTTCCACCCCATTGAGAAGGTAATTTAAGCAAATTTACCATCCTCAAATATGTCTTTGGAATATTGCGCTCGAAAAACCGTCAGGTTGGTATAATCAAAATTCAATGTCATAGGGTTCAAATAATGGTTGATTATAAGAGGTAGATGTCAGTGTACCATTTCTGCCTGATTATGAACACCTTGTGAAAGGTTTTTTAAGGGCAACTTGTGTTGTGGAGACACAACATTTGCCATCTATGTAACAAATAAAATTTGTGACCCATCGTGGTATAATTGGGTGTGTTATAGTTCGGATAGATTGTCTTGAATACAATTCCTGCAATGCTACCTTCCGATTGTTGTCCCTCTATTAACCGATTTTGATGGAAATTACACATCTATCCAATGTTCTTTCATTCAGGACATTACATGTAGTGTGAAGCCATATCATGTCTGCATAATGAAATGCTAAAAATCATAGGGACTGTTGTCATAATGTATTTTTACCGCGCCTGCACACTCGATCTAATTAAAATATTGTACTAATCTTCGCCAATATGAGATGGAACTAATGTCCTCCTTTTCACAGTTATATGCACTTGGAGTTGAACATTAAACATTTTGTGTAACCACCTTTACTAATTAAATGATACAGATATATACAATGTATTTCGACTGGTTAAATAAGGTACAAAATGGAGTTCAGCTCTATGTACTTGATCTAAACACAAAAGTAAAGTATCAGATGGAGAGTTCAGCTCATGTACTTGAATAGAAGCAGAAAGGTAAGTATCAACGTGGAAATTTAGTTATTAATAATTGATTCAGTTAAAGTAATTGTGTTTTACAGGAGAACAAACAGGGGGGACGGGTAAGAGTACGTTAATTTCGCCTAGCTGCCATTTTTTCAACGACTTTGCGCCTTTAAAAGGCAAAAAAGATGTATTTGTTATTTATGTTGGGAGTAAAGGAGGACTCTCACTGTGACTTTTGTCATATTTATTTAAAATTTACTCGAGGTTTTGTTTTGTTGTTTAAAGAAGAATATCGGAGTAAAAACGGGCAAGCTCGGTAAGATTCGGCTCATACATACAGTGTAAGTAAGTTATTTCACACATACCAGTGGCTCATACTCCTCTTCAGGTAGGGTGTGGCATTATACCCTTCAGGGATCTTAACAAAATCATCGATCATAACCCCTCATCGGTTTAGGGACGCCAATTAATATGGTAATAACCCCCTAGGAGTCCATAAAGGTATTTGACGATGGTAGCCATGCAATACATCCTCATATCGGACACGGGTGTTTTTGCATGGAATAAACCAAAATTTCACCTGCACTTGGCAAAAAGGGAATTATGATAGTTTTGTTAGTTATATCTAACAAAATGCATTGATTTGATATACAGGTATCATAAAAAGTATAATCACATGGACAAATATTTCTGCATACTTACACTAAATTGACGGGACTGTCAGTCTACACTGCAATATAGGTTGAATATAAACACTCTCCCTGTCACAGCGAAAATGCACGAGGTGTTGATAAGGAGTGTACTATATAGAACACCAATATATACACAATTAAATGACTATAAACCCGTCGTGGTCACGGCATCAAATACTGAGTATGATGCGTGAACAAAATGTGAACAATAAGGACCCTGAGAATTGGTTCACAATGATTAAAAATATCAGTGTGTTCAATAGGACCTAACCGACTAAATAATTTTTTACTTAACAAATCTGTGACAGATAAGTGTATACTCCAGATGTCATAGTTTCACTATCCCATGATGGCCACGTTGCATAGCTTTATTTACTATCCAGCCAGGGAGTATTACCGTTGGATAGTCTAAGTATCCAACAGTTCAAAGTCTGAATGATATATATGCATATTTTTAGGTTGTCAAAAAAAAACGGTCGTGAATTCGTCTTATCCGGTCACTCGGAAAATCTTCACGACCGAGTAACCAGTTAATCGGTAAATCTTAACATTAACATACAAAACAACAGTAATTGAAGAAGCTGTAATACAAAACAAAAAGTAATAATATAATTTTTACACGCATTGAGAACAATCCAGAGACAATGAAATTGTAAAGTTCATTTTACTGTGGACACACCATGCTACAAAGTGAAATATACAATACTTGTACATGTATCGATATTGTGTCAGAAAACAAAAACCCCAGAAATAACTTTGCACAAAAAGCGATCAATTTAATTAATAAATATACCTTGGTTCCGCACATGTATTATGATTGAGCCTTCATGCACAATAAGCACATACAAATCCGAAAGAAATATTTTTTTTGGTTTGGGAGTATTAAATAATTTCAATACGAAGTCACACACCTTCGATTTCCGTTTAGAATATCTTGGGTTTTAGAATCTTTAAATAATTGACTTTGTCTGGATGACTACTCACGTCTCCATAAGTGGATGATCATGGTGTTAGAAATATTTACTTTGTAGAGTCTTTTACATCTTTTGAGTAACAAATTCAGTTCTATTCCAACTATCCAAAAGTTGAATTGTTGCGAATTTGGATGGGGTTTAAAAATGTTTTTACCTATTCATTATCAAAATTGAATCTTTTACACACCCTAAAGGTCAATCTACATTTCCAAATTCATACGTTGTTATATAGAGACATAAATATCTGCCAAGAAAACCTTTTTTACTTTTGAAATTGATAATTAACCACCAATCAGCGGCCGACAGTAGTCAATATTCTATTCCGGGGACATTTCGAAGGTCTGTTTTGCTTTTAGTTTGGTTATTCTCTAAAAAAAACTAGCAAATAGGTGACGTCCTCTCCTATACTACCTAGATTGAGTACATATGCACTTGAACATGAAACAGAAGGTTAATCATGTAAATATTTATGTGTTGTAGTACTGATCACATTTATTTCGGGAATCATATTAATAGTTATCCCAACTGCCACCATTGGAATTAAAGTTGAGGTTTAAACAGTTTACTACTGTAATAAACGTAATTACGTTCGCGTAATCCAGTCCGACAACCTGCCCATCACCCGCCAATAACACTGACCGTCATTGAAGTAGCATGATCATATGACCCCAAAGTATCACAACCACTCCCAACAGCTATCATAGTCTGGGTATCCATAGATCCGTCGAATTCAACTATTTTCATTTATATATTTCTTTTTTGCTATACATTCAAATGAACTTAATGGTGAGAGAATATTCGTGCCATTCACAGGCTGTTGTTTTCTTAATAAAGCTTCACATATAGTGCTACATTCAATCAAAAACACAGCTTATTTCAATGTGAACGACGCTTGTTATTCACGTAGGCTTGTTCAGTGGACATATGTAGTCAGATTCAATTGCAATTAATAGTCTTTTTGACAATAGTATAGTTGGGTATTCATGGGTCATTCATCATCGTAGCAATTGAAATTTATCTTTATTTCTCTAAATAAACAAATGCTGAAGTATCTTGAAAACATAGTTAAAAGGGAAGCACACACAGCCTAGGTGAAAGGCGCAGACATAATTTCATAGCTTCCACTTTTACATACAGCATAGAAAATTTGAATTACAATTACAGCCAAAATGATTCACACACATAGAAAATCATATCCAATCATCACATACATTATTTACATTTCTAACTGCATTACCCTAGGCTCTATGTAACGCTTTTTCTTTATCAATTACTGTTATCCTTCTTAAATCCATAGAGATCTTTTAATTCTAGGCAATATGAGATATCTAATCCAAAATTTCGATTAACAATTTTTATTCTTAATATTTCTGTAACATCGGCTGATCCGTGATAAAATGATATTCATCTTCAATTTTTGCCATTACTTTTAAACAATAGCTTATATCGTGTGAAATTGGATTAGGTTTAGGTTTTAGGACCTATTTCTATGTACTGTCTATGAGATTTGATCATGGTGTGAATTAAATCTTCGTTAAATTTTTTATATTGTTCCAATATCATACGTATAGATACATGTAGATACTCTTGCTATCAAAACTGTAATAAAAATAACATGCTTGTCAATCACGGAAAATATTATAAGCATATGCAATGTTCTAGTGTTTCAATTGCACTTTAATTTAACTGTCAAATTAAACAATAGCAATTTGTTTAAAGAATATTATGCATTATGTTGAAACGGAAGTGAAGCCTTGATTTAATACTAATTTACATTGTAACCATTAACAATGTTGACAAAACTCTGAACATGGGCCCAGTTTCATGAACATTCCTATCATTTAAGGAATCCTTAACTTAAAATTCTCATAGGAGAGCATTTACAGAATTTAGGAAGGCTATATAACTAAGATTTTTTCCTACAATGGAGAAATTTACTTAAGAGTATTTCCTTAAATTTAAGGAATGTTTAATGAAACTGGGCCAGGTTAATAAAGTAAAAACTCACATATCAAATTTATGTTTTAGGCAATGAAATGTTACAAATCAGGGCAAAGTGTAATATTTCAATATATCATTTAATATTAATTTAGTAAGAGAGAATCCCAACAATATACATGTATTCAAAATAAAGATTTATTTGCCTGTTATGTTATTCTGTACCTAAAGAAGAAATTGTTTCTCATATAGTTTTGTTCCTTAATTTGTTATTATAACAGCTTTTATTTTCAGTTAGGAATTGGAGTTTTAATTAATGGAAAAAGTGTAAAACACAAAGTTCACTTCATGCACACATCCGTTTAACAATAATTAATTTTCAAAATCCTGCCATAAATCCCATTTTCTTAATATAATGGATTCTTGATATATATTTTTGGAATTTTTTTTGTAATAGCTCATGGACCCAAAACAAGAAAAAAACTGACAACAGATTGTGATATACAAATGTATCTCCAGTTTAATCTGGCTACAGATGGTCCACTCTCTTGACAGGAATGGACGCATCATATATGTGTTTGGCACATATTTTTATCATAACCGAAACTGATTTCTGCCCGTCATGTCACCTTCTTCTCCTTGTAATCAGAATCCATTATTTTTAAAAATGCTTTTCAGTGACAGTTTTTGACAGGATTTTAAAAATTATTGTTCAATCGGATGTGGCATGAAGGGGACTTTTGTTTTACACTTTTCATTAAACTCCATTTCTAACTGAAACTAAAACTGAAACTAAACTAACCCCCCATTTTTTTGCCTGATTTAGAAAGGACAACCCTTTCCCTATTGATATGCAAACTATTGACAAAAGTTTAATACCAGAACTTTTTCTATAAAGGGTTAAATTTGACAAAAATGGCTGAAAATGGTGCGTTTTGGAGCTCAAAATTAAGGGGTAGGGGTAGCATATGTTGTTATTTTGAGAAAAAATATTACTCTTATTAATCATATCTGGTATATTTGTAATGAAGACTACTTGAAAATAAATTCTACAAACATCCATACATATCAAACACCTCATTAGGGAATTATGGCTTTAAATTCTAGTGTATGTGGTCAAAACGGCTAAATTCCAATAAAATCCACTGTTTTGTCACTTTGGTGTCTTTGAGTGACAATAGCTCAAAAACGAGCGCACGGACATAGGATTTTTCTTCCATTTTCTTTCATGGTATGAACTCCTGTTTCCAAAAATCTATATGAGAAAAAATGTTTAATACAAGAAAATTTTGACTTCTCAGAGGAGTACATCCATAACACTTAAACAGTTTCCACTATGACAAAAAAAGCGAAAGTGATAGACCATACAACTTAAAAATGACATCTGCCAGACATAGGTACGTGAAAGCATTCATGATTTTGTGTCAAAATCAAATGAAAAGGTTTAGCTTTATGTTTCACATATTTTACTTTATGCAATTAACATGGTATGTACACTGAATATCATTCGATACGATATGAATTATTGTGCACATTGGAAGTTATTCAACATCAGGAATCTTATATTTGCCATTATCGGATAACCAGGACGTGAATGTATGAGAAAAGCCTTGTTCATTTTAAAGTTTAAATAGGTGTTATCTGTCTTGAAATTATTCTATTACTGTCTGAATATATGCATTGTTATTCATTGAAATACATATTAAACCGTCAATATTATTTGTGGTACATGTAATTATTACTTTCAGCAGCCGTCATTTGCGCTTCCGGGAAAGCGAAGGTAATTGATATGCAGTTATAAACTTAAATTCTGCCCAATATATTTTGGCCATATGTACCAGCTGCTATACTGCCATGCTCCTTCTGAAGCATGGATTTTCGCAATTATATTGTCCAAAGATACGAGTAGCCGAATTCCTTAGTTCAACTGGACTAGATCGAACAGTTATTGATATTCTTGAAAATATCACAAATGGACTTGCTCATTCCATGACCCTCACCGTGCGTGTGCTATCTTCATTATCGAAATTTGATTATACCTGATTATTTATGTGTAGGCATGGTGTCTATGCGTTGCTTTATCTTCATGTATACCCTCCCGACTCTAAATGGACCAGATACAGATTAACTTTAATCATGACGGATTGCGGTTTGGAGACCAATATCAAATTGTTCAAAAGAATGTGGTATGTAAAGTAGAGACTTACAATGTTATATTTCATACTCAGGTGCATATATAATCAATTTAGGTGGCATAGGGAAGTCGTTAGCTTATGTACGGTTTTCCTAACAAAGTATGTGATGTGTGACCATGACGTGTACATGTATAAAGCCACTCGTGATCAATACCGCAACATTTGCGCTGTGACTGGAAAAGTGTTTCTTTTGAACCATATTGCAGAGAGTAGACCAAACACTGTAAGTGTGTAGAATATTTGATATACTTTATGGATAACTGGCAATCGAAGTTATTGTAGAATCTGATATACAAGAGCTAACAAAAATACTCTAGTATATGTTCAGCAAAATCTGTATAGTCCAGTCATTTTATGTCCCAAGATATCTTTGTGGTGGAACACAGAAAAAAAAATCAGTTTTTACCTATAATGGTTGACTTCGAGAGTAATTTGGTAAAAATAGGGGTAGGGGTATTGCAAAATTTATTCAACTAATTCTAAGAAATATTTGTGAAGAAATTATATATATTATGAGAGATACAATGTCAAACTTTCATTTAAAATTAGTTGCAATTTTTTTTTCGTAGTGCATGACGTCATGGTGACGTCATAATTGTCTCCCTTGTTTGAAAAAATGATTATTTCTCAATTTTTGAACGAAATGCTTCGAAATAAAAAAAAAATGCATCTATCTTTAATTTCTTTTTTAATGTCACATGTGAATTGTAACTGATATTTTGAAAGCAATTATAGTACTATTTCTGTGATATTATGAATAATAAGATTAACATTAAAAGACAATTCTCAATTGCAATATATCTAAAATCGGTGCATTATCTAGATGTGGATTGTATTCGGGAAAATTAGTTAAGCCAGATCTCATCATATAACGTTTTATTAATAAACCCTACTTACTACTTGCAGATATCCCTTTAAGAATCGTTTGTTATCAGAATTTAGTCTCTAATTACTACTTGAAGAACTCGCTTCTATTATCGTTTGTTATCAGAATTTAGTCAGTGCGACACCAAATTTATTCAGGTTTAATGTCTTATATTTGATCCAATGATCCTTTCTTCCAATTTTTTGTCGTTCTTTTCTATTTTTATTACTCCGATTAGTGAAAACTCATGTTTTAACTTATACATATATCAATATGATGGTTTTAGTATGACAATTTATTATTAATATAACTACACGACAGTTTTCTCATCTTGAAATCAACTACAAAATACTTTTATTTAATCAATATCTAAAGAACTCTCGAATTCGATCCCCCAAAGTCTATAATATCTCTATAGCTATATATATAATCAATGTTTTTGCTTGCAGTGAACTAGCTATTAATGCTCTGCAACGTTCTTTGTTTTTGACTGTAGTCTTTGCTATATCAGTACCTATAACTGTTCAATTCGAACAGCTGATTCCTTTACACTCTTTACACACAGATGAGCATTCCAAACCGTACTTTCTACAGCTACACCTTTTGTTGTCACAAATGATCTTGCAACTGCATCGTATCATTTTCAAAAGACGTTCTGGCGCAGCTGCCATTTTTGACTTCAACGGAAGTAACTTTCCATCTTTCAAAAACCATCCCCAATCTGATGGATCCAGAGGGTTATCGCCTATCCAGCTTTGGCATTGTAAATATGCACGCAAACTATGAAAACATGCTGCATCCGAAGTTGGTGGCAGAGTGCTTACTTCTATGCATTTTGTTCCCGTCCGCACTTTTGATGCAAATTTGCGATAGCGGAGCACGTCGAGTGATTCATCTGAGTTTCCGCCGTATAGTGCAACCATGATGTTCTCACCAGCATGTACGATTTCACTGCGAGATGCTTCGGTCGACATGAAAACAGCAGCTTGGGAAATTAGATACTGACTCTGTTGAAGCTTCTTAAAAGCAGGACCTTTCCCAATGCCGAAGAGTCGAGAAGTAGAATCGCAACCGGTAATGGCATGCAACGCAAGCAATGAATTACATGTACCTTCGTCGAGCGTTCTCTTTGTACTGTTGATATCCCATATCTTCATCTCCTTTCCTGATGTTCTGTTAATATCACTTCGAAAATAGATCTCACTTGATGAAGAGTTCGCATGGAAGCATAACAGGGTAAGAAGGTCGGTATCCTCTCCGATAACTTCTACCAGCTGCATTCTTGCACATGATATCGCAGTCTGGACGATAGACAGATCAGCATCATCCTCGGCATGGACAGTGACAAACCCCCTGTCTTCCAGTTTGGTACTCAGTAAATTGATGAAAGACTGCTTGTTTTCCGGGTTTGATAAAAATGCTTCCGTCTTCGTTCTGCAAAGCATGTTCTCAGCAAAGTCTGCTATTCGTCAAAAACAATAGTTGGTTTGTCATATTTCTTACTGACATATTCGATGTATGAGCTACAAATGGACGCGAACGATGCTCCTGGTGCCCATGGTATTTTCTGAAGTAGAGAACCACCGTCAATGACACTTATGATATCGTTTGGGATTGACTCCGCGCCACAGTTTCCCATGTTCCATATTGCATCAGCTAGGGCTGGTTTCTGTGCCTGTCTCGGGAAGCCCGAAGAATCAAATAAAGAAGACGGGAATCCAAACAGTTCGTATTTGAACAAGTCAGCCGGATAATCATACATGTGACCTGAAGCTACAGTAAGGCGCTGGAATAGCAGCTGTGGGTCCACCTCAATCCTATCCCCATCGACTTTTACACTAGTCTTTGTATCAAGAGTAACAACTTGTTTTGATCTTTTGAAGGAATGTTCAAGAATGTTACGGCCAGTCATTTCATCAATCATTGCCTTTCCAACTTCTCTTGCTGAATCCTGGTTCACGGCATCTTCTGCAGTTTCACCGGTTTCTAAATTACGAAGGGCTGGGTCATCTGAAAATGGATTTCGCTCCTTCAATACTGCAATGATGGTCTTGATATCGCGAAAGTCTCTCTCCTGTCTTGCTGTAGAAGTCTCTTTATGCTGGTCACTTGTCTGATACCCAGTCCCAGTTAAGGCTTGCATCGCATTGTTCATATCAGCACATGCTGGCATAGACAGCAGCCATTGAGCTCTCTGGACCTCCCCCATTCCCCGTCCTCTTGTCAAGCCTCCAGTAGTCTTCACACTCCTCATCAACTCCTGCTCAATGACAAGATCTGAAGACAAACCAGCCCAATACCTATCACTTCTTCTCAGAACATGGTAGCCATTCATGAATAAAGCGCAAACATCTGGATGTGTGGTGCCGAGGTTCTGCATTGTAGCAAGATATATGTATGCAGATTTTGCATACAAATTGTGTCCTGCAGCAGCAAAATATGGCAGCATATCGTGGACACATTTCAGATGAAGATTCCAATCCCCTGTTCTCTCGGCTCTTATGAAGGATTTGAGGAGTTGCACCATATCAGTGTAACGAATCCAAAGATTGGATGTTCGTCGGCCTTTCAGTGATTCTATCTCTCTGGAAATCGCACCAACTATATCTTCCATGACATTACTTGACAATAACGTATCCATGGGTAGATCTCCTGTGGTGAAACTGCCATACAGATCAGCAGCTGTGTTAAGGATGTGTCCTTCTTCGGGGTGACAGTTCTCTGTGTCAGTCTCAAAAGCACGAGAAATAAGAAGAGAATGTATGGCAGTGTCAATCAACATGTGACCCCTGACAGCCCGCGCTACGGCCTTCCCGCTCAAGATGTGTGTGACAGCATTCGGTGCATATACAGTCTCTAGTATCTGTTGGAGACCGGATCTAGCCATTATGTAACCTATAGCTCCGAGAAAACTCATCTGGAGATGAAATCCTCCAAGGTGAAGGACGACGGTCTTGATAACACTTCCTTGGGGCTCATTGGCAATAATAGTATATGCCTTCCATTAGAGAGGCTGGTCAAAAGTAATGATTGGAGTCGTCCCGTTCTCCTTAGCCAACTTGCATGCGAATTCCAGTGTTGAGTAGATGCATGTCATATCACTCGGGCTCATGTCAATCATGGGAAGAAATGTGATTGCTGATTTTCCAGGATGACTTCCATTCTGAACCATCTGCATAACTCCAGCCAATCCCGGCATTGGTGACCTTAATGTCCAGATTGTATTCAGGAAAACATCAAGTCGCACGGCTAAATCTGCCCCATTCATAGCTCTCAGTTTAGGAAAAGAGAGTGAAGCCATAGAGTTAGTGGGTTGTCGGTAACTCGTTATCTCTATATTTCCCAACAGCTTCAGGTAGTCTGGTGCCACATTTACACGAGGAATAGGTTGACTAGTATACATTCCTGGTGTCACCCCTGCAATAATTCCCATTCCATGGAAACTATTATTGCCGTCCAAGGTACGAACATTATGGTCTACATTGTCTGCGACAAACTGGATGCAGCTCCCAGGTAATATTCCATCAATGGAGGTACCAAGACATGCCGCAGCACTCGCCTCAAATTTCTGAATTTCGGCGTATGATGAGCAAAATCCAAGACTGTGGCAAATGTCGATTAGGAATTTAGAGGCAAAATGATGGTGAAGTTGAACTCCCAATCCAAGCTGTAGTGGTGGTTGTAAGACTCTTGGTCGAGTTGCTTGGATGATAGCCTGACCTATGGACATAACTTTTAAGTTACAGTCTTTTTCGCTGAAGAGCAATTGCAGAAAGGTTTGGAGGTTGTTTGGAATGTATTCCAGGTTGTGTTCAATGGAAGAAATGTCAGATGCTGCAGGAAAAAATGTTTTTGAAGCTGATATCGACTTAATTTCAGATTTCAAGAGTTTTGCAGCCGCTTCAATGATGGCAGAACTTTCATCCTCTTGGTTCTCTTTAGGTCGCCGATAAAATTCTTGGATTATGGATTTTGCCGTGTCCCGTAGAGTAACAATACCTGGATTTCCGCATATATCTGTTATCAAAATGGCCTCTCCAAAATGTTCAATAAGCTTCTTCTTCATGTATACTGTACTGTAAGCTAGATCCCCACACATCATTGACATCTTGTTCACAAGATCTTTGACTGTGATTTGTTCAGAGTCATTACTTTTAAGATAAGCGACAATCTTCATAAAATAGTCATGACTTACATTAGGCCGCCCTTTAACTGTTTTGCTCTTTTTGCTGTCTGGACTGAATGCTAGAGGAATGTATTTCTTTGTCCTGAAATTAACATTACAAGTCTGGTGGTAAATTGCATCTGCTGCATGTAGATCATTGATTGAATGAATCCGTCCTATTACTTGTGACGCCCATTCATCTTCTCTTTCCTCGCAAACTTTGATGATAACATTTTGAAAATCACTTGTTCGGACCTGGAAAACATCCATACCTCTTTTCTTGTTGGAAAGCTTCGCTACTTGTCCACAGAAAAGGCAATGTGTGGCAAATTGGAAACGTATCTGAGACCGAAGAGAAGGTGAATCTGCACCGGCATTGTCACATTTCCTTGGCGTGAGCTCCCTAGCAACGGTAGTTGGGTGGGTATACTTTTTCCTGCATGCTGCATGTACAAATTCCCCTGGCTTTGTAATTAAGGAATCGCCCCTCTGTGTACTTACATTAATGATGGTCAGACTACCTTTTTCTCTTAACTGAACAGAATTGGATTTATCACTGATTGTCGTTCTGCATATGACACATTGCACAGGCTCCATCTTGATAGCCCTGCAAAGTGAGGAAACGTCTTTCTTATTGTATCTGGATGTTCTGACATAACGGAAAATATAAAAACTAAAACTGAAAATATAATCGAAACTAAACAATAAAAAAATTAAAATGCTATTCAATGACTTTATTTATAAATCAAACTTAGCTAAAACCAAGGAACTCCACTTCTATGAGGCTGTAGACTCATTCAGAACCAACGGTGAAATGAAACTGTAAAATGAAACAAAAGAAACAAAAATAAACTGATTATTTTAATAATATTGATTATAACTGATGGCAAATCACGCAGCAAATAAAACATATGAAATATATAGTGATCAACATCATGAGCTTAATAATGCTTAATGTGAATGTATGAGAGTGAGAGGCTACGGTAATTTGATGAACTCAGAAATAAAATATGAAAACTCACACTTAGCGTCAAGTCCATCCATCAAGTGATGTGTTCAAATTCAAGTTAGGAGGTTGAGAGCTGTGAATCAAGAAGAACGTCTGAATATAAAACCATGAAATAATCAAATTCTATATTTAATTGATAATGTTTTGTTCTTAAGTATTACAGTTGCCGAACCAAGAAATTCCGAATACAATTAATAGTGCCTAAAATATCGTTATTTCAATATCTCTACTATTAACTACTACCCCCCCCCCGCTCCGGCACTCTACACTGTATATATATGATCAAATATAGATGTTTCTACCACCCGACTGCGTTACGTATTCCAGGTACATAACATCGTTCTGTTAAGCATCGCTTATCAGAAGTAAGAAAACCCATCCAACCCTCAATAAATAATTTATTTATCGCGTAATTCCGAAATATCGTTGACGTGGTTTGCAGGCATGGGCTTCCGTAGTTTAATTTTCCGATAAAAGCGTCTGCTAATATCATGTTCAATTTACTTCAAAATTTTATTCTGTCTCTTATTTCGTGAATAAAATCATGGTTGTATAAGATAACAAGACTTATTTTAAGATATTTGTTTGATAAAGGATAAAAAATATGCTTTGTATGGACGGTAATTTTACTTCTCAAATGCAAACAAACCGTCCTTTCCCGAGACGGTCTGATGTATGACCTCCTACGCTTAAGACGCTGACAGGGACACAATATCGCCAGAATTAATCAATTAATAAATGCATCATTTGTATCATAATGTTAATGAAAGAATTTGTAAATTTTGTAACTTACCGGCATATTTTGCTCTGCCATTTCCGAGTTGTTGTTGTCTATCGTTTTAAAACGAGTAGCGTCCCTTTGATCGTATACCGCGCTACGGTAGCCCTGAGGGAGCGTAACACGACTGGTGCAGTACGTGTACACAAAAAGTGGTATTTTTTCACTTTTCCCTTCGTAGATTTTTTGGGACTTTTTTTTGGTTGTTACTAAGCTATTCATTTACCGAAAAATCAAGGATTTGTTTCTTTTGCAATTAGTTTGAGGTCAAATCTTAAAATGACTGGACTAGTAGTTTTTATACATTGTCCAGTGTATACTAACTATATAATATCAAAATCACATTCCACAATCGTAGGAGGCGTATATAAATGGAGTTGGTAGAGAATACAGATGGCCAGGGAAACACCATCATATTCAAGCGTTGTATGGGTCGGACGTTTGATAGAGATACCCGGGGTAATGTTAAGGATCAGCTGGACAAGATAGCTTCATTTCAGACCAGGCCTGATGATGTTCTCCTCTGTACATTTCCAAGGTCAGGTATGTATTGCAGAATTATTCTTGGTTTAAATTGTGAAAAGATTTACAGTGTGTCATCTACGTCTCCTGTTTGTGGGGTTATCAAATGATGTATTTTACTAAGATTTCCAATGACACGTTTTGTGGTACATGTATATTTAATTGGCCACACATATCAGGTAACGAAGAAGACACACACTCTTGTCGAGGTACTTGACTAGAAATATGAGATATGATTCAGGCCTTTTCTTTCTTCGTCTTTTCTTCTTCTTCTTCTCTTATTTCTTCTTCTCCTTTTTTTCTTCCTTCTTCTTCTTTTTTCAATTTGTAGTAAAATCAAATAGATAAATGCCACTATAAATAGATATAGAATAAATACCGAAGCCTTTTTCATCAACATTAATCAAAGACCTGGTGATCCAAACGCACAATGGCAGACAGTGGCGATGCTGAATTTGACAATTGAAGTGTTGATATGTTGACTTCATGAGAAGTTTACTTACGTTTTTAAAACATTCCAAAGAAAGATGGGAACGCAGAGGAAATCAAAGTACTAAAAGTACTAAATGGCTCGGTCTTGATGATAGGAGGAATATATTTCTAAGGTCAATACTACTGTAGTTTTGTACAATAAGAAATAAATTTGGATGGTGTTGCTTCCAGTTTGGACTTTTGAGGATTCCTTGGACACCAATGTGTAAAATAAGAGAGACATACTAAAATCTTGGAAGCCCATTCTAATATTTCCTATGATGTTATATGTCAAATGATTTTATAACACATTCAGCATTTTCCTTGTTAATTTGATGTTAAAAACAATCCATTCTTAATGACTATTGTCATCAAGTTCCTGGGACCACAGTATCAGTTAACAAGTATTGTTTTGCAGCAGAGAAAGACAAGAGGCATACTTTTCTATGCCAAAATGTCTTAAATATAAAATATGTCTGTCCTCTAGAAGACTTATCAATATCACCATGTGATTTTTGAATAAATTGGTCAATTGGTCTACTTTTAACAAGTTTTGTAATCGTTCTTTTGTAAAACAGCAAGTTGATTGATATACATTGTATCCGAACTTCAATTCAAACCGGATAACTTGTTAGCTTACCATAGACCATGCAATTGTTTGTACACTTTCTTAACTTCAGGATTGTTTTACAAAATTACAAATGAATTTTTCTACAACATTTTTTATTTTCAAATTCCCATACCTCTGATGAGTATACCAAAGCTGTCATTACAAGTGAATCAAATATTTTCAGTTTAAGATGAACAGGAAGAGATACATTCCTTTATTTCTTATAAATAGCAAACACAGATTTGATTGTTTGTTCAGCAGGTTTTTTCCCTTTCTTTTCCACCAGGTAAGATTCTAAGTCATAAAGGTAGATTGAAAATAGGAAGGGAGATAAAATAACCAGATAAATATTTGTAGTGGGATCAGACTGGGTTGATTATCGGTGATCAGGTAGCTCAGTCGGAAGAGCTACATTTTCTTCTCTCCTGTTACAGAATTGGCACCCAACTAAATAACCAACGGTTGTGGTGTTTGAAAGGGTCTCGTATGTATTCAAAAAAGGAGGGAGGAGTGTAGCGGGACTGGACAGGGTCGATTACCGATGACCAGGTAGAGCACTCAGCTAGTGTTCGGAGAGTCCCGGTTTTTCTGCCCTTCATGTAGGGCGTTAGAATTGTACCTGCTGCCCCTATTGCATGATCGCAAAAGACGACTAAATTTAGGATCTTATCTTTTCTCCCTAACTGACTTTGTCTTCCCTAATGCCTCCCTTGGCACCGCCTCACTTTTGGCCTTGAGTTGAGCGTTCGCCCCTGTGAGGAAGGCTCTTGGTTCTGTCCCCTGGCCGAGACACACCAAAGTCTATAAAAGTGGTAGTTTCTGCTCCTGCTTAGCGCTCAGCATACAGGGAGTGGGACGACTGGTTCGCCCGTTGTCAGTATAATGTGACCGGGTGGGGTGTGTTGCTTCTTGGTGTCTTTGACGGCATGCTTCAGTGATATAGCACTATAAAAAGAGCAACAGTTCCACTATACAAGAAGACACAACATGAATATACCGCAGTCTCCCAAAACATGCACCTCGCACAACATACACGCAACACACCACATACATGGGAGGCCGTCCTTACATGACCATAGCTGTTAATAGGACGTTAATTAATCGAACAAACAAACAAAAAGTATCGAATCCCGGTCTTGCCGCTACATTTTCTCCTCTCCTGTCACATATGGTACCATATTGTGCATGTAGATATTCAAGGTAAATCAACAATGTTCGCTGATCTTGCAGAATTGCCTTACAGTGTTATAATGAATGCAGTAAATGTATGTCTCATTGGTGTGATTGATTTAAAGCCAGTTCATGTGGTGACCGAAAAAAAGGTAAAATCTATACTTTCAGAGTGATCAGGGAACATTGATAGTCAAGGCGGGGAAACATAAGACGACCTGTGTTATACAAATTAATGTTTAATTGATTTTCATTAAATTGTCTCGAAGGTGATGATTAGTGTGTTATGAACGATAAGCTTAATATGTTTTTGACAAAAAATATAAACAGCTAATGTCATATTGTGTTTTAAATTTAAATAATCTTTTATTTATTCATTTCATTTCATTTCAAGCATGTACATGTCATAGAATATAAACAAATATCAGGTATATGCTTAAATCATATTACAGTTAAATTCACAATAAGGAATTTGAAGATGATGATAGTATTTTTTTCGGATTGAAAATGATTACAATATTAAGCTTCCACAGTTGAAAATTACTTCTTTTTGTTCACACAATTCTTCTCCTAGACTGTTTCCAGTTGAAATGATACATGCATGCTGATATTCTGTAAAACATAAGGAAACAATAAATGTGTTAACAGAGTAATTACTGAAAAGGCTAATATCATATAATTAAACATTTTAATCATAAATACCAATACCAGCATAGATGAAATATTATTGAAGTTTAATTCCCGCTGTTCTTCAGTCCTCCTGTTCTTACATGTAAGAGTTTTGTCCTTCATAAATTGATTGTAATATACATGTGTAGTAGTTGTTATATAATGTGCACAAAGAAGTATAAATATACACACGTATGCATGGGTACAGTGGTAAATTAATAAGTTATACAGAAAATGATGGTGCTGATCATGAAAAGAGTAAAGTCTATTTTGTTGAGTAAAAAGTTAAAAAAAACTTACATTGTTCACACCCTAAGATGTAATCGCACTAAAAACAGTGATCATGTGGGCTTTTGTGCGATTGCATTTGTAAGACTGTGCCAGGTGGTAGAGATTAGTTCCGCTCGAGTGATCACACAATGCAAGTGAGAGTCGGGAATATGTTTATGTAAGTTTTAATTGCTAATCTCTGATGTTTGTTGGTAAAATATAACTCAGGATAATTGCTAAACAATTAGCAATTAATTTCTCTACATTTGTTACAGATTGAAACAGCTTTTTAAGTGCCGTTTTACGGAAGAATTATGAAAAAGAAATCGGCATTTTCGTCGATCTAGTAGTCTAAAAAATATCACTTCGAGTTATATGAACATTCCATATATGATTTATGTCATTCGGCCAAAAATTTACTTCGTATTACCTAGTTTAATGGATATGCTGTATGTATATGATCAGAACGTCAAGCTCCTGTGGTGAAAATAACTAAAATGTTTTAAAAGTATGGTTTAGTGGTAATCTCTGAACGTACTTTAGTATATGGATATAATCTGATATTTATACATGTGCTTATAAAATTATCGATAATTATGGATGTGGTAAATATTCATACCTTATTAACTGCCGTTAGTTTTAAGATTACGCCACCTTGGACATTAACAAAATGTTCACTGTCTGTCACGTGCTATTTTATCAGTAGACCAAGTTTGTCCAAAATTTTGTTAGAGTTGCCTTTCTTCCATTGTAGTTCCGGATGAAGGCCATGTGCCATAACACAGCCGTGATAAATGCATCTCCATTTCGCCATGAAATGTATTTGCTCCGAGACAAATTTGATTCAAATTACAAAATTCATTATGGTATCAATTTTGATGTTCGAGGTGAAATATTGATTTCATTTTTTCCGTTGCGGGATAACTGTCACTAATAGGGAGTAAACGTCTGGGGGGAACCAGCTTCGGAGCGAAGCATTTTTGGGACGAAACGTCTTCATTCATTGTAAACACCTTTTTGGGAACGAAAAGTCTAGATACTTTGTTAATTCAGGTGAAAATTTTCAAACAGAAGATCTTTTGGATAATGTATATAGTAAGGATATGAAAGCCGTAATATACTATTCCTATTTCAACGTTACAGATACGCTTATATCAGTAACTTTCATATTCAAAATTTGCTATTTAAAATTCCCGGTAAAAACAAAGTTGTTGAATACACTGCCGCTAGGAGCGCTAGTATCTGCGAGCAATTTCTAAGCCAATCATATTGAGGAAATTGACTGTAAGATAATTTTGCAACCACGATCACAATGGCGAGGTGACCCTCGCCAAAACTCCTTCTTTTAATTGACCGACATACAACATTCTATAGTGGGCACCAGGTTAATAGATGCAGCTATGGTAAAGAATAATTTGAAATCTTTAAGTATGAGTTACTGTTTACGATGTAGTTGTTATTAAGAAACAGATTAGCACGTACTTTTTATATCCATCCAAAGCGACCGAGATTCGTACCAAATTAATTGATAAAATAATCTTGAATGCAAAATCATAAAGCAAGACTGTCTATATACAAATGACCTTGCATTCAAAGTTATCTTATTAAATCTCGGTCGCTTTGAATGAATTGACAACATGTTTACGTGTTAATTTAATTGTTAAAACACCCATACCGTAAAATAGCATTTCGTAATTTAGAAATGCCTAGCAGCAAGTTTATTAAACCAAACCACTGTTATCGTGCTTTTTATTCTAAGAAATTACATTCGACAGGCAACACTGACAGCCATTTAGGTAATTTGATCTTTTTTTGATTGGTAAAATTACCGGGGTGTAAGATGACAACGATTGGTTTTCATACCCAGTCTTATACGTAATGAATACCCTACTTAAGTTTCTTGTTAATTTTTTACATATATCCGACAAAATCTTTTTAATTGCATGATGGTAATGTAAGTTCATCATTATTACACATAATTATTTACACATAATGCATGTAAATTGGTAGATTAAACAGGTTTTCGTTTTTGCTTGAACCATGGATTATTTAGTCGTGCATTCCTGATCTAGTTTAAATGTATATAAACACTTAATTCACACGCTTAATATTATTTATAAGTTATATATATTGCATATATAGAGGTTACACAACGAGCAGCTATTGGATATTGAATTTATTTCACTCGAGTGAATTATTTTTTAAAAGTTACAAAAGACACGAGCTTTAGCGAGTGTCTTTTGTAACTTTTAAAAAATAATTCACGAGAGGGAAATTAATTCAATATCCAATAGTTGCGAGTGGTGTGACCTGTTTCTACCACAATGTTTTTCGTGACAATAGGCCCACGTTTTTTTACTAGAGTTCCGTATGCAAATTAGGCGTAGTGATATAACCTGTATGATACAGAAACTAATTAATATGCAAAACATTCAATTTCGTAATTATTTTTTATTACTTTAATAATTGATAATACACAAATATTTCTATAAAATAATGATAATTAAATGTATTTGATATCCGAAACCCAGTCATTTCATTCTCTTTAAATCATATTGACCGGGGACTATATGCGCGCAAATTTAACAGTTGTGTGGCCTTGGCATGTGACGTAATTTTCCCGCGCGGATTGTTCAACCCACTCTAGTCCGTGTCACTGTCGGAGTAAAGCACCCTTGGCCTTTGGCGTTTCCTACAAGTACACACGGACTTGTTGTTGATGTTTATTGTGAAAGATCCACCATTAATGGGTCCCGAAAACAATGACGGGAGCGTGTTTGGTAATGGTGGTCTGTTTGATACGTTTTGAAGTTGAACATCACCGTTTGATGACACTAGTGATGATGGCCGGGGGCCGGATGATGGATTGTTTGCTGGCTGACCGATCTGCTCTGAGTGCGCGTTCGACAATGTTCTTGAGATCGTCCTATGTTGGTTTGAGTTTATTGTCGAATAGTTGTTAATACTCTGGATGTTCTTGTGTCCGGAAATCTGAAAGGATAAAAAAATGCAAAAATATGCAAGTGATTCGTAAAAAAAGTTACAGTAGCCCTACTGTACCGAAATATTTGTTATGGGATGTATTTTCTTAAATAAAGGTAAGTCTGCATTAAAAACACACATTTTGTTATTATTTAACGTACAAGAATATTTATTAATACCTGCATAATCTGATTGGGAGGCAACCCGTTATCATTCAACTTCTGTACAAGATACTTTCTTGCGCTATGGTTCGTGAGGCGCTTTCCATTTCCCCCTGTTTTGCTCGTCAAGCCTAAAACATTTTTATTGCAAATATTGAAAAATCCTGTATCACGGGTCATAATTCAGTAATCATTTAGTATTAAAGTGCAAATAACCAGGACAATCGACCTTGACCTGTTGTGTGAAATTTTGAAATGCAACATGACATCGTGTACTGTTTCAGTACACACTGTAATACATTGTATAGCCTGTGTACAATCTGAAAGGGGCGGGGGCTTAGTTTTTGTTACTTTGTTGACAGCAGCTGTTTATTATAATGGAAGTTTAGGATGAATTCATAAAATATTACCTGCATTTTCTGCCATTGTAGTCATGAATCTTCCCAGCTTATTTACGCCGACAGGCTGGCACTTAAACCACCTGCTAGATTTGTCCATGTTTGTATTAGTGGCGATATAATAGGGTGCATCATCATGGCAGTATGTTGGCGGACGGCGAGAATGGTAGACCTTATAAGTGGCGACAGGGCAGCGTGATGGGGGTTTTAGGGGTAGCCCAGGCGCGCGGGGGGGCGGCCCTTACATTCTTAGGATTTGATCCAGGCCTTGTTTTAGTTTGCCGTTCACGAAATTCAATGTACTCATTATTCTCTGAATCTTTACATAGCTTAATATCCCCCCAACACATATCCCTGTGTTCAGTAACACCTCGCATGCCAAAATGCACAGTATTTAGAAACCAAACTGTTCTTAACAAACTGTCAGGGTTGTGTGAACCAAGTTGACCTACGTCATACAATTTATCTATGTCTTTGTCTGAAACAGCATCAGCCCTCTTTTCTAAATTGCCCTTTCCCTCTCGTTTTTAGCTTTTTTTGCTTAGATTTGATAACCTCCATTACCTTAGAAAACTCTACACTTGTTGTTAGTTGTTTGCCGTAATCTTTCGATTTCAAATACCGATCAATGCTACATGCCATGTTTCTAATGGTAGCAGGTTCATATTCCTTTCCATGATTGTTTCTAACATTCATAAAAAAGATACAAAGTAACTTGTTCAGCTGAACTGGCGGAATCGATTCTAATGGCCTGTTTTCCTTGAGAACACACTGAAAAAAATCTCGTACTTTTTTCATATCTAAATCAGTTTTTTTCTTAGTGTTTTTGTTGACCTCTGAAGCAATGAATCTGTCAACATCAAAATCTTCTAATGAATCTTTGTCTGACAAATATGGAGCATGGGGCTTATCAACTGGGGGTGTTAATGTACTCTGAATGGTTTCCGATATCGTGACAGATCTAACGTTAGTTTGTGATATTGTAACGTCGCGACCTGGGCATGACGGTATGACGTCGAACCGATACCGGGCTTCAGTTGCTATTTTGCCTGAATCAAACTGAATTTCAAATCGGTCGAAACCATAATTAGTGTCTGCCTTTGAAATAGACTTGATTACTCCCCTTTCCCCGTCACATAGCTTCACTCTGTCGCCAATATTGACCAAATCTTCGTCCATCGCAGCCATGATGTTGACGTTGAAAGCAGACGACGTAAACATTGATCACGTGGGGTAGAAAAAGTAGTACCGGTCAAAGGTCAATTTCTCCACCAATCAAAACGCCGGAAGGTTATATTCCACTAGTGGAATATCAATATATATAATCAACGGTGTGTACATATAACCAATGGCCTGAGAGTTGAATAAATCGACACATTGTGGTAGAAATATATATATATATTACGCCTTAATGAAATGATATAGATATGAAATAAGTTTGCTGGATACTACTGGGACCATGTAAACTTGTTAAACTGAAATGTAAAATGTTTAGTATATTTTACCAAATTTACAAGCAACACAACCATTAATGAGCCAACAGTAATACCTAACGTTAGGCCCAAGGTATATACACTTTTTTATCAACTTAGTTATGTTTAGGTACCCTTAAGACATTCAAATTATGGCTAGTTCAAACAGTGGTTGATACCTTAATCACCCATATTATGGTGCGATATTCCAGGGACACACTGGGTGTACAATATGGCCAGGATGATACAGACAGGCACACTCCAATACTCAGGAACACCAGAAATGATGGAATATCAAGATATCAGTATCATCGACGGGATGGAGTCTCCAAGAATGTTCCACACACATCTGTCCTATCCATTTATCCCCACGGCGGCCATGGAAGGACAACTGAAGATCATCTACGTTTTGCGAAATCCAAAGGACGCGGCCTGTTCATACTTCACCTTCCTGTCTAAAGTGGAGAACACCTGTTACAGTGGAAACATGGAGGGATACCTTAATGCCTTCTTATCGGAAGAATGTATAGTGTAGATTTTTCGGTAGTCTAATTGCGCGAACATGGACCCGAACTTCTGCTAAATTAAGGGTCATCTCCGAAGTGTATATATATGATAATTGTTTTGTGATGCTGCTTTTATACGTCTCTTGTCAAGTCGTTGTATCGCTATCGCAGAGATACTAAATTCTAAATAGTGTTTTATTAAAGGAAACCGAGCACATTATTTTTGAGACGACCTCCAGTTCACATGTAATTTGTGTCTAAGTCCTCGAACGAAGTCTGTATATCTCAACATATGTAATAGAGGTTAAATTCCAATATGAGTATCCTTTCATAGCATGCATTCCAAATGCGTTTTGTTCTTGTATTAGCACACATTGCTATGCTAAATAAAACATATAATGTAATTAAGTGCAACTGTCTAACATGTTAAATAAATAAATTCATAGTTTGATTTTGTTACAAATGAACAAATCATGATATTTTTTCTGTTGAACAGTTATAGGATCTGGCGGGTCATGGTTCACACACACAAAAGAGTGGAACTCGGCAATGGCAGCTAATCCAGATCTAAACATATTGTTTCTCAGATTCGAAGATCTAAAAAAGGTAAAGCGAATGCTTTAAAATCACGTGTTTAATAGACATATGGAATACGACATACTACATGTGGTTGACAGACATATGGAATGCGACATACTACATGTGGTTGACAGACATATGGAATGCGACATACTACATGTGGTTGACAGACATATGAAATGCGACATACAACATGTGGTTGACAGACATATGAAATGCGACATACAACATGTGGTTGACAGACATATGGAATGCGACATACTACATGTGGTTGACAGACATATGAAATGCGACATACTACATGTGGTTGACAGACATATGGAATGCGACATACTACATGTGGTTGACAGACATATGGAATGCGACATACTACATGTGGTTGACAGACATATGAAATGCGACATACTACATGTGGTTGACAGACATATGAAATGCGACATACTACATGTGGTTGACAGACATATGGAATGCGACATACTACATGTGGTTGACAGACATATGGAATGCGACATACTACATGTGGTTGACAGACATATGAAATGCGACATACTACATGTGGTTGACAGACATATGGAATGCGACATACTACATGTGTTTGACAGACATGGAATACGATATACTACATGTACATTGCAACATTGCTTTCAGGGTTAGCAATTGATAATAATTTATTTTTATTTGTTTTCATGCTAAATCCGACTTTCTGATTGGCATCAATGGAATGGTTCGTTTAAACGTATTTTATTTGTAAGCATTGATGTCACTATTTTTAACTTCATCGGGTTGTGAAACTTTGTTTACAAACTTTTGTGAAATTTGCCAACTATTAATGGCTCTCCTAATAACAGTTAGCAAACGAAAGAGAAAGATTTATTTGTATTTTCATGTTACTTGTTTATTACATTTCTACATCTTTAAAAGCTTAGTGATTCATACTAAATATTCATAATTGGTATAATCAATTATCGGGTTGTTTCACTATGACATAAGAATGTGTCTTTTCTCATATTGATTAAAGACATGTTTAATGTTTAAATATTTGGATTTATAGCATTAAAAAAGAGGCAAGAGGTCCACTATGCAAATAGGCACAACACGAACACACCGCAGTCCCCCAAAAACATGCACCACTCACTTCATACACGCTACACACCGCATACAATGAAGGCCGTCCTTAGATGACCCTGGTTGTTAACAGCACGTTAATGAATCAAACAAACAAGCTTCGTCAAATTTCAACGCATTATCCGAGAACGAGACAGATCTACTTAATAAAGTTTGAAATGCAAAAAAGCTTTGATATTTCGTGCGTTGTAAACAATCCATATTTTGATAACATGGCCTCAAATGCAGCTCTTTGTTTGATCTATGATCTCTAATGCGTTTAAATCTTTTCGAAATATGTGAGATATTAACCTTATTTAGAGATACTTATTTATACAAAGTCAAATGTTTCGTTTTACATAAAAGTTCCTTACATGATCTTGTAGTAAATAATTGTTCTTGTTTTTTAGGATCTGTTAAAAATATCCTGCGGATTGCATCTTTTCTTAAAGTGGACCGTGACGAAGAATTTTTGAAAAAGGTCGAGGAAACTGCGTCATTTGACAACTTGAAGAAAGAGCATGCTACTAGTGCTGGTGAAAGTGAGTTGTGGAAACATCTTGGAGACAACGGAAGAATGCCAATATACAAGAAAGGTGATGAATCAGTCTTGCTATCCATGTAATTGTATCATACGTTGTAATATTCATAAGTTGATTAAGCTTATATGATAATGGAAATGTTTTCTTATATAAATATATAAAACAATTCCTATCAACTTGATATATGAGGAATAGTAGAGAAAGGTCAGTTTATGAGAAGTGTTAAACTATACAATGTAGGTAATTACAATGTGTGTGTCTCACTAAAAAACAACAATTGAATACATTCGGGTTTTTTTTTATATTAGCACTCATTAATATGAAAATTTTCTTCAGTATTTCATCATTTAAAATGTTGTTTTTTACGTCAATAGCTGTTTTTAATTGTCTATTTCGATTTGCAATCTTTTGTATGTCACCCTATCACAGATTCTACTTTATTAGCTTATATAATTAGTTAAAGGGAGAAATCAGAGAGGCTAATTTTATTACTTAACCACAGAACAAATTAAGGCATAAATGTATTGTTCTACTCTCTTTATGAAACATTAAACAAAAAATATGACATTGTAGAGTATCTTAATTGATACTGCTGGAATAACAAATCATATAGCAATAAGGTTAAACAGGTACAATACGTACGCTGTACCCAAACCCTAGCCGATATCATCTACATTAAACAGATGCAATACATGACCACCGAGAAATAGATGGCATTGTTTTCCGGATAAGACCATGCACCTAATATGCTAAACACACTACTCAAACAGCGATTTAGTAGTTCTACACAAAAGTTGCTTTATAATTACTCAATTGGCACGGGCCAGGACTACGAGACGTCCGATCACAATATCTAATGGCGGAAAGCGAGCGAGTTAGAACATTTCACACTCATTTAACCACAATTGGATTTTCTGGCATATCATGCACTGTAATAATAACTACTCTAACTTGCGTTAGAACTTATATATTTGTGAATTGCAATGCGCTCTTAGACTGAAGTATCCCTTTAAAGCAATATATGTGGAAACAATGTTAGTTTGATGGGGCGCATAATAGAAAAATCAGTGAAAAAAAATCAAGTAATGCTATGACAGACTGGACAAAATAACTATGAAAGTTATTTACTTTACACCATTACTATAATTGAAAAGTTTGAGCTTCTTAGTTTACTTCAAAATACATATATTAAAAAATATTAATTGCGTCCCGAGAAAACTCCATGGCACTGTGCCATATATGGAATGAAATATTGATTGCTCATGCAACAAAAGCAAAATTAATTATTTTATATGTATTTTTGAGTAGATGTAAATTTGACACATATATACACGATTAAACATCAGTTTTTGTTTAAACGATGAGTATCGTTTATGCTCTGTCGGTGGAGGAATATCTTTAAAACAAACTACGCACAACTGAAGTTGTAAAACACGCGTTATTACGTTTAATATGTGTTAATAAATACCCAGGAAACACTTATAAATACAAGTGGTATATCAGTGTTATATCATGCCATAGTGTGACTGATTTCAAAATATTTTCCATTGCATTGGGAAAATTAATAGATAAAAAAGTTCTTTTGGTTTGTTTATGTAGGAATCGTTGGTGAATGGAAGACCATGCTGACAGTTGCACAGAATGAAAAGTTTGACAGAGTCTACAAGGAGAAGATGGTGGACATGACTGGCGAAATCAGTTTCGGTTATGATTAAATGGGCCAAACACAGATATTGATGCTTCAGTCTGCCAAGAGAGTGACATCTGTAGCCAGATAAACGGGAGATACATTTGTATATTCACATCGTTGTCACTTGTTTTGGTCGTGAGCTATTACTAAAAAATTCCAAATATATATCAAGAATCCATTATTTAAAAAATGGGTTTTTGGCAAGATTTTGAAAATTAGTGTTAATCGGATGTGGCATGAAGGGGACTTTTGTTTTACACTTTTCATTAAACTCCATTTCTAACTGAAAATAAAAGCTGTTATAACCAAATTAGGAACAAAACTATATTAGAAACATTTCTGCTTTAGTACAGTATACATAACAGGGCAAATAAATCTTTATTTGAATACATGTATATTGTTGGAATTCTCTCTTACTAAATTAATATTAAATGATATATTGAAATATTACACTTTGCCTGATTTGTAACATTTCATTGCCTAAAACAAAATTTGATATGTGAGTTTTTACTTTATTAACCTGGGCCCAGTTTCATTAACATTCCTTAAATTTAAGGAATTTCTTAACTTAAATTTCTCCATTTAGGAAAAATCTTAAGTTAATGAGCCTTCCATAAATTCTGTAATGCTCTCCTATGGAGAATTTTAAGTTAAGGGATTCCTTAAATGAAAGGAATGTTCATGAAACTGGGCCCATGTTTCAGAGGTTTGTCAACTTGTTAATGTTTACAATGTATATTATTAAATCAAGGCTTCACTTCCGTTCAACATAATGCATAATATTCTTGAAACAAATTGCTATTGTTTAATTTGACAGTTAAATTAAGTGCAATTGAAACACTATGCATATGCTATATATTTTCGTGATTACAAGCATGTTATTTATTACAGTTTTGGATACAAGAGTTACATGTATCTATACTTATGATATTGGAACAATATAGAAAAGATTTAACGAAGATTTAATTCACACCATGATCAATCACATAGACTTTACATAGAAATAGGTCCTAAAACCTAAACCTAATCCAATTTCACACGATATAAGCTATTGTTTAAAGTATGCAAAAATTGAAGATGAATATCATTTTATCACGGATCATCCGATTTACGAGAATATAAGAAAAAAAATGGTAAAACGAAATTTTGGTTTAGATCTCATATTGCTAGATTAATAGATCTCTTGATTTAAGAAGATAACAGTATTGATAAAAAAAGCTTTACATAGCCTAGGTAATGCAGTTAGAAATTTAATAATGTTTGATGATTGATATGATTTCAATGTGTGAATCATTTTGCTGTAATTCAATTTTCTATGCTGTATGTAAAAGTGAAGCTATGAAATTATGTCTCCTTTCACCAGCTGTGTGCTTCCCTTTTTAACTATGTTTCAAGATACTTCAGTATTTGTTTATTTAGAGAAATAAGGATACATTTTAATTGCTACGGTTGAAGACACGCTATGAATGACCCATGTATACTACTATTCAAAAGACTATTAATGCAATTGAATCTGACTACATATGTCCACTAACAAGCCTACGTGAATAACAAGCGTTCACATTGAAATAAGCTGTTTTTGATTGAATGTAGCACTATGTGAAGCTTTATTAATAAACAACAGCCTGTGAATGGCACGATATTCTCTCACCATTAAGTCATTTGAATGTATAGCAAAAAAGAAATATATAAATGAAAATAGTTAATTCGACGGATCTATGGATACCCAGACTATGATACTGTTGGGAGTGGTTGTGATACTTTGGGGTCAATATGCATGTACTTAATGACGGTCAGTGTTATTGGGTGATGGGCAGTGTCGGACTGGATTACGAACGTAATTACGTTTATTACAGTAGTAAACTGTTTAAACCTCAACTTTAATTCCAATGGTGGCAGTTGGGATAACTATTAATATGATTCCCGAAATAAATGTGATCAGTACAACACATAAATATTCACATGATTAACTCTTCTGTTTCATGTTCAAGTGCATATGTACTCAATCTAGGTAGTATAGGGAGGACGTCACCTAATGCTAGTTTTTTTTAGAGAATAACCAACTAAAAGCAAAACAGACCTTCGAAATGGCCCCGGAATAGAATATTGACTCGGCCGCTGATTGGCTGGTTAATTATCAATTTCAAAAGTAAAAAGGGTTTCTTGGCAGATATTTATTCCTATATAACAACGGTATGAATTTGGAAATGTAGATTGACCTTTAGGTGTAAAAGATCAATTTTGATAATGAATAGGTAAAAACATTTTAAACCCCATCCAAATTCGCAACAATTCAACTTTGGATAGTTGAATAGAACTGAATTTGTTACTCAAAAGATGTAAAAGACTCTTACAAAGTATATATTTCTACACCATGATAATCCACTTATGGAGACGTGAGTAGTCATCCAGACAAAGTCAATTATTTAAAGATTCTAAAACCAAGATATTCTAAACGGAAATCGAAGGTGACTTCGTATTGAAATTATTAATACTCCAAACCAAAAAAAAACATTTCGGATTTGTATGTGCTTATTGTGCATGAAGGCTCAATCATAATACATGTGCGGAACCAAGGTATATTTATTAATTAATTGATCTTTTTGCAAAAGTTATTTCTGGGGTTTTTGTTTTCTGACACAATATCGATACATGTACAAGTATTGTATATTTCACTTTGTACATGTGTGCCACAGTAAAATGAACCTTTACAATTTCATTGTCTCTGATTGTTCTCAATGCATAAAAATTATATTATTACTTTTGTATTACAGCTTCTTCAATTACTGTTGTTTGTATGTTAATGTTAAATTTACCGATTAACTGGTTACTCGGTCGGAAGATTTTCCGAGTGACCGGATAGCGAATTCCGACCGGTTTGACAACCCTAAAAATATGCATATATATCATCAGATTTGAACTGTTGGATACTTGACTATCCAACGGTAATACTGCTGGATAGTAAATAAACTATGCAACTGGCCATCATTGGATAGTGAAACTATACATCTGGAGTATACACTGTATGCTGTCACAGGATTTTTGTTAAGTAAAATCATTTAGTCGGTTGGTCTCTATACATCTGGAGTGAACACATTGGTATTTTTAATATTGTGAACCACTTCTCGGGTCCTTATTGCCACATGTTCACGCATCATACTCCAGTATTTGATGCGTGACCACGACGGGTATATAGTCATTTAATTGTTATATATTGGTATATATAGTCACTCCTTATCAACACCTCAGCATTTTCGCTGTGACAGGGAGAGTGTTTATTTTCAACTTATTGCAGTGTAGACTGACAGTCGTCAATTGTGTAAGTATGCAGAATATTTGTCATGTGATATACTTTTATGGATACCTGTATAGCAATCAATGCATTTTGTAGAATAACTAACAAAACTATCATAATTCCTTTGCCAAGTGCAGGTGAAATTTTGGTTTATTCCATGCAAAACACCCGTGTCGTATGAGGATGTATTGCATGGCTACCATCGTCAAATACCTTTATGACTCCTAGGGTTATACATATTAATCGGCGTCCCTAACCGAGGAGGGTTATGATCCATGTTTTGGTTAAGATCCCTGAGGGTTATAATGCCACTCCCTACCTGAAGAGGATTATGACCACTGTATGTGTGAATAACTTACTTACACTGTATGTATGACCCGAATCTTACCGAGCTTGGCCGTTTTACTCCGATTTCTTTTTAAAAAACAAACATAACCTGATAAATTTAACTAAATATGACAAAGTCACAGTGAGAGGTCTCCTTTACTCACAACATAAATAACAAAATACATCTTTTGCCATTTAAAGGCAAGTCGTGAAAAATTGGCAGGCATGCGAAATTACGTACTCTTACCCGTCCCCTGTTGTTCCCGTAAACACAATTACTTAACTGAATCAATATTACTAATATATGTTCCACTGATACTTACTTTCTGCTTTTATCAAGTACATGAGCTGAACTCCATCTGATACTTACTTTGTATTTATATCAAGTACATGAGCTGAACTCCATTTGTACCTTATTAACCAGTCGAAATACATTGTATATATCTGTATCATTTTATTAGTAACGGTGTTACACAAAATGCTTAATGTTCAATCCAATGCATATAAATGTGAAAAGGTGGACATTAGTTCCATCACTTATTGGCGAGATTAGTAAAATATATTACTTAGATCGAGTGGCAGCGCTAAAAATACATTATGACAACAGTCCCTATGATTTTAGGGCATTTCATTAGCAGACATGATAGGCTCACACTACATGTAATGTCCTGAATGAAAGAACATGATAGATGGGTAATTTCATCAAAATCGGTATAGAGGACAACAATCGGAAGGTAGCATTGCAGGAATGTATTCAAGACAATCTATCCGAACAAGAACACACCAATTTAGACCACGTGGTCACAAATTTATTTGTTACATAGATGGCAAATTTGTGTCTCACAACACAAGTTGCCCTTAAAACCTGTCACAAGGTGTTATAATCAGGCAGAAATGGTACACTGACATTACACTTATAATCACAATTATTTGAACCCGATGACATTGATTTTGATGATACCAACCTGACGGTTCAGCGCAATATTACAAAGACATATTTGAGATGGAAATTTGCCTTAAATTACCTTCTCAATGGGGTGGAAATTCACTTGAAATTATTCAGGAACTGTAATTCCTTCGTTCCCACGAGCGACGAAGCGGCTCCAGATTACAAACTCAGTTGGATTGATATAGCATTCAAGGCAGTCATGATCAGCTTGGACAGTGGTGAATTAAAAGAAGGACACAGTATATGTACAATATTCCTTATCGAAAATGAAAGCTTTTTTTCACATTTTCGGAAGGTTAAGAGATGTTTGGAATCTAACGCACAAATCTGTGTAAGACTTCTGATAGTTGTGGATATCACGTATTGTTTTATTCAATACAAAAAGTGTAACTAAATCTAACCTCATTGATCGGTTGCAACATAGTAGTAGGTCTCAGGACGATGTATGTTATTGCTTTGTTAGATATTTTGATATGTAAAATCTTGTTTCCTAGTTAATTGATTAATAGTAATAAAAACATATATTCTCTGGGTTATTTAGTCATCATTTAATGCAATATTCTATATATGTATGTAAGTTACCTCATGAGTGACTAATGAGAGTATGACTATTATTAGGGTTAGGGTTAGTTTTGTTTGATAGTGTCTAAAGCGGTTAAGGATATATGGATCACACCGTAAATCAGTTATATTATTATGTGTACTGATATAGGATATTAGAAAAAATAATAATTAGAGTAACATATGATATTTCGTTACATCATATGATCATACAATATGTCAAAGAAAATTCCTAGGCATATATGCCGTAACATGGCTTATTATGCTGATTATAATGATATGGTTATAAATATGGGATGCTTTTGTTGGAAGAGAAACGATACCTTGATGACGTATTTTCCAGATTCATTTTCACGTCTTCATTTAAACAGAAAACTGGCTCTGCTGTAATTTAAGTTTTAGACCCTGTCTAAACTTAGTCTAGTGATATTGTGTATGCATATATATATCACTTCTTAGGTGTACTTGAACATAACGTAGTTGCTAAAAAGTGTCTATGCACCGGACATACCCTTAAATGCATTATACGTATTACTGTTGACTCGTATATTGTTGTATTGTTTGTCAATTTTGGCAAAAAAATAATGCAAATCATGGTATATTTCAGTTTAGTCAGTCCACAGGGTTCGGTACATATTTCTTTCACCAAATAACCATTGAGTTTACTACTGTCTATATCATGCACAGAGAGCGCTTACACATCAAATCCGTGTTTGATATGGTTATGCAAATGGCGACTATAGATTTTTGTGTTTCATGCTTCAGTGTCCAATTTTGTCAGGAGATCACAGTTTGGCTTTGTATAATTTACGAAACAGAAACCACACACGTCTTTACTTCACCTATCCTGTTTTGCAACGTACTCATGTACTTCATTTGCTGGTTTAAAACATTTAATAATTATTTAATAAATATTACTCCGCTTGGAGCTGTTGTTGAAAGGCATGGCGAGCCTCAATATACAAATGTAGGTCACTGACCTATCACTTCGGTTCAATTTTGTAGACATATAAAAACCGCATTTTTATTGGTCGCCTGAACATAGCCGCATCCAAGCGGAATTTAAAAGCAGAAACTTCAGTTTTGACGTGTGATCTGCCAAGGGTTTCAGGGAATGTCCCATGGCTAGCGAAGTTGCTTCAGGGTCAGAGTAGAACGAATATACGTACAGGGCATACTATACCAAACCGGGTAAGAAATGGTTCCTAGTGTGCCAGTGGAGCACTGCTGCAGTGAATCACTCGGGTAAACAAGCGTGAATTTTGTAGGTTTCTATTATTTAATGCTTATAGATGTACAATATATGAGTGAATATATAATTGAAATAAAAAAACGTCGAGGTATGAGCAAAACATACTCTTTCGTATGTTGATATGAGTATAGAGATATTCTACCCTAGGAATCGGGTACAAGCCTCGGGTTCTATGATATTGTGTGACCCTCGGATAGAATATCCCTATCATGTATACATATCCCCATATGAAAGAGTCTTCAAATTACAATCTCATTTCACTGTCAAAGGTTTATAATGGAGCTAGTGGAGAAGACCGATGACCATGGAAACACCATCATATTCAAGCGTTGTATAGGTCGGACGTTTGGTAGAGATACCCGGGGTAATGTTAAAGACCAGCTGGACAAGATAGCTTCATTTCAGACCAGGCCTGATGATGTCCTCCTCTGTACATTTCCAAGGTCAGGTATGTATTGCATGAACAGAAATGGTCAATTTGCTCAAAATGAAAATGCAAATTCTTTCAGAAAATCAACGTTCCTGTTTTACCAATCATATTTATACATTTGGTAATACATTGTGATATTGTAAACACTACCATGAACATTTTTACCTCTGGTATGTTCTGTCAATTACCAAATTTATTTACAAAGCGGAACAAGGGGCACATATATAATTGTATGTATCCACAATGTCAAGAGGGAGTGAAAGGACAAAATACATGTTCTGTTAATTAACAGGGGAACGCACTGTAAATGCAAATTGTTTAAAATTTTACTAGCTTTGTCACTTGTTTTGTATTCAATGTCATTTAATGAATAACTTTATACAAATATCGTTCGTTTTGAAAGAATTAATACATAGAAAAATCAGAATTTCAAAATTGAAATCAGTTTACATTCTACCAAATTATTACTGTCAACGTGGTATTATAAGAATGAATTCATAATTAACATTTCAAAAATATCAAAATAAAAGAATACATGGGCAGAAATCGCGTATATATAGTTTTTAATATTTTTCGAAGTTGCAGGGGCAAAATTATTTGATGTTGCGTATCTATAATTTGTTTTGATAATTTTGGAAGTTGCAGTGGTACATGTAGGAAAAGGACCATTTCCTTTCTAGAGAGTAGTACAGGGAAATATCCACCTCGGAGGAGATTCGCGGCAAGCTTCGGACTAAATAACCATGAATCACCTCTTCAGGTAGATATTTCTCCGTCCTACCCTCAAAGTAGGGAAAGATCCTATTGATATTTGCATGCCCTTGTATCTTTCCTTAAACAGACTGTTCAATCCATCATTTCCAAACGTTCTTTAGCCATTCATGTTATTGTGCGATATTCTAGGGACACACTGGGTGTACAATATGGCCAGGATGATACAGACAGGCACACTCCAATACTCAGGAACACCAGAAATGATGGAATATCAAGATATCAGTATCATCGACAGGATGGGGTCTCCAAGAATGTTCCACACACATCTGTCCTATCCATTTATCCCCAAGGCGGCCATGGAAGGACAACTGAAGATCATCTACGTTCTGCGAAATCCAAAAGACGCGGCCTGTTCATACTTCACCTTCCAGTCTAAAATCAAGAATTCATATTATAGTGGGAATATGGAGGGGTATCTTGATGCCTTCCTATCGGAAGAGTGTATGTAATGTTGTAGAGTTTTCTGGTATAATCGAGCGGACATGAACCTGGACTGCTGCTGAATCCGTGGTATCACAAAGATAATACATAAAAACTGTTTTTATGCATAATGAACGTGTCTTGAAAACGTTTCTTGTCACATAGTCGTTTCGGTATCACAAAGATAATACATACATTTCAGTGTTTTGATGAAAGAAATCGAGCAAATAATTTTTGAGACGACCTGCAATTCGCCTGTAGTTTGAGAACGAAATCTGTATCTCTGAATACTGGATATATCTAATAGGGGCACTATAAGTATCCTTTCATCACATGCATCACAAAATACATTTTCGTTTATCAGCATACATTGCTTTACTAAATGAAATAAAAAAAAATAAGATATAGTTTAACTTTGAATCAAATCAACATATCATGATTTGTTTGCTATTGTACAGTTATATGATCTGAATTATATTTAATACAATAAAGTGTAACATAGAATGAAATGTGAAGTAGATAAATTCATAGTTTGATTTTGTTACAAATGAACAAATCATGATATTTTCTTATTGAACAGTTATAGGATCTGGCGGGTCATGGTTTACACACACAAAGGAGTGGAACTCAGCTATGGCCGCTAATCCAGATTTAAACATATCGTTTCTCAGATTCGAAGATCTTAAAAAGGTAAAAGGAAGACATTACAATCAGGAGTTTGATAGACATATGCACGACAAACTGCATTACAACATTGCTTTCACAAGCAGCGAATAAGGATGAATTAGCGAGAAAAAAATCACGATTAATAGTAACCATTAATATTTCTGACAAAGATCAACAAAATTAATTCCTCTTTGTGTATTCTCTTTGTAAAATGATAAAAAAACCCGACATGCTTAAGTATATTGTTTTCTTTATCAATATGAATTTGTCAAAGGAACTACATATCTAATATAGAGTTAAAGGATCTTTGTTTCGGTCCATATCATGTTGGTGTTAGCTACGCCCTCGGTCATTATTTAATTCTACCAAGGCGTTAACACTATATGGACCTAAGCAACTCAAAGGCCCATGCTTGATAAATAATCACTAATTGTCAACTTTAAAAATTGCTTTCCTAAAATACCACGAGATTTTTAAATGTAACATAAATCTATCATAGTTACAACACGTATACGTTGATAAATGATTTCAGTAAGCCAGCGAATGTGAAAAAATTAATTAACCATTAAAAATGCTTAGTCATTCATTGAGGTATAATCAAATTTAGCTAATTAAATAGGACTGTTTCGCTATGAAAGAAACATTTGTTATAAGCTCAATGTCAAATTTCATCACGACCGTTTCCTATTTATTGGTGTGATCAACAAATTCTACAAGAATGAGAAAGTGCCAAAAGTTCAATATTCAAAATTCAAAAAGTTTTCATATTTGGTACGTTGTTGTACAATTTGTTTTCGACATAGTAGAAGATAAATCAATATTCACTTAATCGTGTAATTAATAGTTGTTCTTGATATTTAGGATCTGTATAGAAATATCCTGCGGATTGCAGACTTTCTTAAAGTGGACCGTGACGAGAAATTTTTGAAAAAGGTCGAGGAAACTGCATCATTTGACAACTTAAAGAAAGAACATACTTCTATTGCTGGTGAAAGTGAGTTGTGGAAACATCTCGGAGACAACGGAAGAATGCCGATATACAAGAAAGGTGATTACTCCCTCTTGATATTCATATAATTATATCCTACGTTGTAATATTGATAAGCTTATATAATGGAAATGCTATGTAAAACATCAGTTGCTACCAACTTCATATATGAGGGAAAGAAGAGAAAGATCAGTATGCAAGAAATATAGGTAGTTACAATGTGTGTGTCTCACTCCAAAAACAATGAAAGCATTCGTATTGCACTCAGTAATAAGAGAAAATATACTTCAGTATTTTGCCACCTGAAATAATCTTTTATGTATTCAGAATTCGCGCTTGCATGCATGTCAATCATCCGCATCTATTCAAAATAGTTATAATAGTTAATTTGAGTTTGAACAAATGTTTTAAATGCAAACAGCAGTTCAGGAAGGCAATACATTTAGGAATAAGGTTGGTTTGACGGGACGTTCTGTGAACCGCCATGAAATTTGGTCTACATGATGTATTTGATGGATACGCATGAGCATGCATAGCAAACAAAATTAATTTGTAATAAGTATTATTCAATGAAATCTGGCGTATATATTTACTAATAATGTTACGACAGACCCAGACAATAATTATAAATTATGTGATCACACAAACCCCGCCATAAAACATCATTTTACATTAAATATTATTTACTCTTAACGACATAGCAATTGTTGGTATTGACGCTTTAAAAACTAACCACTACTCAAGTTGTAAAACACGGGTTTTATGTGTGTATACTTTGAAACACTTGTATAAACAAATTGCATCTCAGTTTTAATATCATAACATAGTTTGATTAATTGTCATTGTATTTTCCGCTCTTTGGAAGCATTACTTGATAAAAAAGTTCTTTTGGTTTGTTTGATGTAGGAATCGTTGGTGAATGGAAGAACATGCTGACAGTTGCACAGAATGAAAAGTTTGACAGAGTTTACAAGGAGAAGATGAGGGACATGACTGGCGAAATTAGTTTCGATTATAATTAAATGGGCCAATCACAGATATTCGTTAAGCTTCCGTCTGCCAAGAGAGTGACATCTGTAGCCGGATGAACTGGATATACCTTATCCCTTCATATATTATTTGTGATCGGTTGTGCGCTTTTTTCATTTCTTATACTTTTTTCTACTAGTGTATAAATGAATCCATTTTTTCTAAAAAAAGAAAAAAGCTGTTTCAAAGGACATTCCAGAAATTCATCAACAAAGCTGGTAGTAATTTTACCCATGAGCGTTTTTGTCTCACCTTCGACGATAGTCGAGAAACACGAAACGAAGGTGTTGCTTTAAAGTCCATATTTAAAGTTATATGTGCCGTATTTTTCATAGTCACGAATCTAGAAGAGCTTTAAATATGTTATTCAACTCCAAAAGTTACCAACATTTTGAGAATTACAATACTTTCAGTGTATAGGTTTTAACTTTACAAGTACAAGAAAGAGCTGAAATGGTAGTACTGCCAAAAATCATTATATTAACATCTTCAGTGTAGTGAAATGAGTACATACGGTCAGACCATGAAGCTTTATTGTTGTCCATTATTTCGTTGCACATTTTTACAGTATTATTAGTAATTGTAAAGTGATTTCTGAATGTATGTTTCAATCTAAACATGTATAAGGCATAAAAACAAAAATTTCATAGTGCATAACCTATGCATTCTAACTAACGTTTATAAGGCATTACATATGTGTGTCTGTCCATTGGAATGATTTTTCACAGCTTTATTCATTAAAACTTATGGTTTTAAATAGATAATTGAAGAAATAATAACATGTCCAAATTTTCGGCCAGTTACGGCACATATAACTTTAACAGAGTGAATTACAGTCGGTTAATTTGTTTATTACTCTTTGTATCAGTCACAAAACATGGAAAAAATTGAGAAAAATATTTGAACCAGTTTGGGTATTTTTTTGTTAAAACAAAGCGTTTTGAGTACATGTATTTGCGTTCACCATTGGTACCATGAATACCGTTACATGGTTTTTTTTGACAATTTATAACAAGAAAAGGAAATAAGAGCTTTTATCACTGTCAATGAATATTCAATTTCATTAAATTGTTTTGTGAATCATTTCTGTATGTTCTTCTTTTTTCATGAATTTATGAAGAATGTAGTTACTTAAGAGTAGTATCATTAATCAGCTAGTTCTACATTGGCCCTGTTATCAGGCCTCGGTCTGTTACATTGGCCCGAGGCAGTACAGACCTTGACCTAATAACAAAGCTAATATGGAATTAGCTGATAAATAACCCTATGGTACAGTCAAATAAGGAACAAAACTAGGTTAGGAACGTCACGATACTTAAAAAGGCAGATAAATATTATTTTTAAAAGATATTGTTAGCATTTTCTCTTATTGAATCGGTATTTGTCTGATTTCTAACATTACTTTGGTTTTACTATTCTAACCTGGTGTGTCCATGGTTACAAGATATAGTATTACACCAAATTGACCCACGATCTGTTAATTTGACATTTAAGTGCAATTAAAACGTCATGCACTGTAAACGTACTTATTTTAACGCAGTTAAATTTTAAAGCATATGCGACAAAAAAGAATTATGATTGATTAACGCAGATGTAAATAAACGCAACTCGGTGGTTCAATACCAGAACTACTCTTTACAAAACATTGCGATGTAGATAAATTGGCAGTTCAAACTTATAAAATTACTGCTAAAATAAGTACAGATATGCTATACATTATTGAGATTTGAAGCGTATTGACTATACAGCTTCATGTAATGAGCCCGGTGAGAACGACGAACACTAGTTCATGCTATACCATGCTTTATTCCAACTGTAACCAGCGTCTGGTGACGTAATACACAAGTACACACAACACAGTACAATGTAATATCCGGAGTAGGTTCCGGATTCTAACCATTATCTAGGTAACTGTTATGCCAGTATATTACATCTCATCCCCGACTTAATTAATTCAAAATTAACATTACATATCATTAAGAAAATTAACTGTTCATCAAATTGTCTAAAGTTCAACTGTCCAATTCAAACTCATAAATAAACTTCTCAATCAGCATTCAAACCATGCCACTCGTTCTGTTATAAAAATGTCTCTGTCCTGAAATCTAGAAAATAAAGATATACGACTCTGGCTACCACAATACTTGTACAGTTTCCATTATCTGGGTACGGACATAATTACGATATCTAAAATGAACAGTTCAAATCGCGTTAACTTGAGATTTGTTATTTTTAACAAAAAGTTCAAATGCATAAAGCAATCACGAAACACAAACTCAATTTACATAGTCTTTCAGGTACACAGGTTTATTTCGCACTCGTTGTGGTTTCGGCGATGGTGACACCTGTACCTTCGCTGGTGAAGACACTAGTTTGGACTTGGTTGGTGTGTCCACTTTATCTGTCGGAGTCTCTGGAGGTGTAGAAGATACAATGATGTCTCCACTTTGGACCTCCATAAAAAATTTTCACAGATACATTTCCCCCCACATCTAGATCACGACTTTTCGCGTGTTGATCATGATATTCCTTTTGTGTCTGTTGTTTCCTTTCAACATATTGACAGACATCATTGTTGGGACGTTTGATCAAGTCCAGTTTTGTTTTCATCTTAATGTTGTACAAATGTTCAGCTGGTGTTTTGCCTGTAGTGGTTTGTGGGGTTGTCCTATATGATAACAGAAAACGCTGTAACTTTGTGTAAAGTGAACCAACAGTTCCATTCATTTTTTTCATGCCCTCTTTGAACACGCGAACATAGCGTTCAGCTAATCCATTTGATGATGGGTGTTTCGTAGCTGTTTTGATGTGTTTGATGCCATTCACGTTCATAAATTCAGTGAATTCATCGCTAGTGAAACACGTACCATTATCAGATATGATAACATCTGGTAGTCCATTTTGTGAAAATGCTTGTCGTAGCTTCTCAATCGTTACAGAAGATGTAGATGTCGTTGTAGGGTAGACATCTAGCCACTTGCTGTGTGCATCCACAACAAATAAAAACATTTGACCTTTGAACGGACCAGCATAATCTATATTCAGTCGCGACCATGGAGATTCTGGCCATGGCCAAGGGTGTAGCGGTGCTGCGGCTGGCAGCGCGCTGATGAGTTGACAATCGTTACAAGATTTGACTTTTGTCTCGATATCGCTGTCTAACCCGGGCCACCAAAAGTAGCTTCTCGACGGGTTTTTCTTTCGTACCATCCCGGGGTGCCCTTCATGTAGATCCTGTAACAACTTTGCTCGACCCTCAGGAGGTATGATGTAACAATGTATCCTGCGATGTCCATTTAGCTATGTCCTCCGATTTGACAGGGGTTGACTCTAAGTAGTCCAGCACGAGTATGGTGTCTCCTGGTGTTGGAACATATGTAACAGTATCACTGAGTGGTAGACCGACTCAATCCGTCGGCATTTGCTTGTTTCTTGCCTTCGCGATATTGTAGGTCATAGTCTTACGCAAACAGAAATATCGCTCATCGTTGTATGCGCGGAGAAGCCATATGTGGAATGGCTTTGTCAGACCTCATTTAACCTAGTAGCGGCTTATGATCAGTGTAGATTGTAAAGTGACGACCTAGCAGATATTGATGAAATTTCTTAATTCCAAAAATCACTGACACTCCTTCCCTATCCAACTGGGAATAATTCCTCTCAGCGGGAACGAGTGTCCTAGAAGCATACGCTATCGGTCTTTCTTCACCATTAATCACATGAGACAGCACTGCCCCTAAACCATAAGGTGAGGCATCACATGATAGGACCAAGTCCTTCTCTGGATCATAATGTATTAGTAGCCGCAAGGAGTGTAGCATCTCCTTTGCTTGGTTCCACGCCTTGATTGGACGCCACGTCCATTTCCATTTCGCCTCCTTCACTAATAGTTCATGTAACGGTGCAAGCACGGTCGACAGGTTTGGTAGGTAACATGCGTAATAATTTAACATGCCTAGGAATGACTGGAGTTCATTGACGTTCGTAGGAGCTGGTGATTCGTTAATCGCTTTGACCTTGTCCTCAATCGGTTGACTGCAGTCGCGATTAATCCGATGACCACTTCTCGTGCCATAAAAATGCAATTATCCCTTTTGAGATGTACACCGGCCTTGTCAAGTTTCACTATAACTTGCTCTAAATTATGTACGTTGATTTCTCGGGTACGACCTGTTACCAGAATATCGTCGACTCTCACAACAACATTTGGAATATCCTGGAGAATATTTTCGATAGTACGCTGAAAAATTGTGGATGCTGATGAGATTCCATAGGGTAACCTATTGTATCTAAAAAGACCCTTGTATGTGTCGATCGTCGTGTACTTTTTAGAGTCCTCGTCCAGCTCCAACTGTTCATAGGCTTGACTGAGATCAAGCTTTGTAAACTGTTCTTCCCCCAAGTGTTGCGTAGAGATCCTCAGTTTTGGGAATGGGGTAGTTATCTAACTTCGCGACTTGGTTCACTGTGACCTTGTAGTCTCCACAAATTCTAATGTTATAACCCATTATTTTTCACTAGCGGAACAATGGGTGTTACCCAATCGCTGAATTCGACTGATTCAATAGTACACTTGTACCTTCATTTTCCAACCGTTCAAGTTCCGTCTCAATTTTATCTCTGAGCGCATACGTCACGGGGCGTGCTTTGAAGTAAATCGGAACCTTATTCTCGTTTACATTGATTTCCGCTTTCGTGCCTTCGACTTTACCTAAGCCTTGGTCAAACATTGTGGAATGTTTGTCGAGAATATCACTCAACGCCTTATCATTGACAGGTTTCTCAGATGCCAATCTCAAAATTTCCTTCCAATCAAGTTTGATGTGTTCCAACCAGTCGCGACCTAAGAAGCATGGACTGTTCGCACATGCTATGACTGCTGACAAGTTACCGCTGTAACCCTTGTAGCTTACCTTGAACTCACATTGACCAATGACGGGTATGGTTTCTCCTGTATATGTACGTAACTTCGCATTAGATGACCTCAATTTCAACGAAGCGTCCTGTTCCACCATTGAGTTGAACTGTTTTTGAATTAGCACCGTAATTGATGCACCTGTGTCAATTTCCATCACCACTGGTGAATTGTTCAATGAAATTGTGACTTTGTATGGATTGTTCTTTTTCTGGACACTGACGTGAAACATTGTATAAATTGTGTCACTATTTTCTGATTCCTGTGATTCATCAATATATTTCACATGTGTTGATCGACCACGACCTCTAATGTGACCTTGACTGCGACTATGACTTTGACTGCGACCTTCGGTATGACCTTGACTGCGACTTTCAGTATGACCTCGACCACGACCTTGACTACGACCACGAGCACGACTGTGACCTCGAGTGTTTTGACCAGATATGTAGTTATTGTCGCTTTCCTTTCTTCCTAGACATTCTCGGGCAAAAGGACATGCCTTGCCACAACGAAAACATCTGTTGTGATTAGGATGTAAAGTTTTATGTTGTACATGATTTACTGAACTCACCAGCCCCTCCTGAGCTTCCATAGAATGGGCCTGCTTGACGGATAACTCCATCGTACTAGCCATCGTCCTTAACTGATCGAGTGTTAAATCATGCCCTTTTTCCAGTAGTTTTGTGCGTAATTTTATTTGACCTACATTTCTCATTGACTGCATTTGTTCATCCGGTTTGTCAAATTTACATGGTTTCACTTTTTGCCTAAGTCGTGTTATGAACTGTTCGATTGTCTCATTTTCCTCCAGTTTCATAGTTCGGAAACAGTATCTTTCATACGGGACATTAGCCTTGGGCTCAAAATATTTATTCAAAGTTAATGTCACTTTCTGAAAAACATCATCGTTCTCTTCCTCTGTCAAAGTAAAAAAAAAATCTTGTTCTTCAATGCCTGCACAATGCAGTAACAACGCACGTTTTTGAGTATAATCCGTTACCCACTTTCCGACTCAAATCCCCGAAGCCATCTTTTCCACGATTGGCCTAGTTGGGATGGATCAACGTGCGGGTTGAATTTATCAACACTATTTAACTCTATTTGGGTCATTACTCACAGTTTTACGTGTAGACGTTCTACTACAGGTTCTTCTGATATCCTCTTTGCCAAAATGAAGCGTATTGACTATACAGCTTCATGTAATGAGCCCGGTGAGAACGACGAACACTAGTTCATGCTAGACTATTCCAATTGTACCCAGCGTCTGGTGACGTAATGCACAAGTACACACTACACAGTACAATGTAATATCCGGAGTAGGTTCTGGATTCTAACCATTATCAAAGTAACCGTTATGCCAGTATATTACAAGATTGCACACATGGTTCTATTATTATTGAGGTTTAAGACCCTGGTTAAACTAGCGCTTTTTCGTATGTCTACACGATGTAGATATCACTTCTTAGGTGTACTTGAACATAATTTAGTTGCTAAAATGTGTCTATGCATCCAACTTAACATTAATGGTTATAATTGACTCGTAGATTGTTGTGTTGTTTGTAAACTTTGGCAAAACATACAAACACTGTTCATTTCAGTTACGTACATATTTCTGGCACCAAATAGCCATGCCATTATGTTAACTAGTGTTGATATCATGTACCAAGAGCGCTTGTTTGACCAGATTCGACTTTACATAAGCATACACATCGAATCCTTTTTGATATTATTATGCAAATGGCGCATATAGAGAATAGCATGCAAATATAACAACATAACAATCTTCACGTTAACAATAATACCGAATGATAGCCCCAATACATAAACACTTTTTATTATTTTAGTTATGTTCAAGTACACCTACATGTAAGAATTTTAAATTTCCCGCGTTTCGTAGAATAGCGGGAAATATTTGTCCTGCAGTTACATAACGTACACGTGGCATTGTAGAGCACGTGCGGTTTTTTATTCGTCCAATGAGATTAGGTGGGCTAGTAGGGTATCGGGTAGCGAGGTTTGGTCATTCTAGAGTTCGGTTAGCTACAGGAACGACCTATTCAATTTAACCTTTTTAGGTGATATCGATATGTATATATACACATATAACATATACATGGCTGTGTTTTTGTCAAGGCCGGTTTGCGTTTTGTTTTTCGTATTTAGCATCTTTAGGCAATATCAATGATCAGTGGGTGATTGATGATCGGGTTTTTATTCAATGTAATAGAAATCCCAGCGAATTATAAACCTTAAGCATTGGGCTGGTACACCTCCTGTTACCCACAAGCGGTTTTCAGGTTGGGTGTCGGGCTTGGTTTTATACTATATAAGCTCGATCTGAGAGGGAAAGTGTGTTGGGCGAGCATACTATGTATTCCTGTACGTAATATATAACACATACATGAATTAAACGCTGACTCTGTCGTTCCAGATGCCGAGCAGCTAACTGCATACAATTAGTTTGTTGTTATTTAGTTATATAGTTAGGGAGTATATGGAGGACGTAATATATAGTCATACAAAATATCATTAGTTTAAACAGGGTCTAAAACCTTCATGACATCCCTCTGTCTTGAAATCAAAGTGAGAAACGGAGCATTGATTTTACGAAAAAGATGACATATACATACATGTACCAAAGCGATAGTCTTTTTCAGAAAGGGTGCACTTGCTTTGAATACGGGTATGCTTGCAAAACATAATGTGGTTTTAACAAGCATAATAAGCCATGCATTTTCAATTGATATTATACCTTATGATTTACTTCACAAACATGCATTCTTCAAACATTCAAGACAATGAATGTCAGCGTGAAAGTGAAAGTATAGGCTTGCTTCCAAAAAAAAATCTGTGCTTCCGACTTCAAGATAGCTTTAAACTAATTAATATACGATTTACCGTTTTACATCCGTATTCATTTCCATGTTTGTCCGTATGCAATGTATTTAAACCACACCTTTTCCTATTTTCAGAATGTTTAAAATGCTGTCTGGTTATATCCTGGCATCAACCATATAATGTATCAAGAATATATCAAAATAAAACACAAAGGGCACCCAGTAAAGAACTTCACATCTTATTTAATTTTACGAGTGACAAAAAGCACACTCATTTCAAACTTTTTTGATAAGTTGCTCTGCTATTATGATATGTATATCATATGTGCTCTCATGAAGTGTTACTATATATTACTCACTCAATATTCTACCAAATTCTCCGCATCACAACATTGGTAGATATCATGATGCACTCAGAACTTCTAAAGCTTTTCTACAAAAAGGAATACAAAATCCGCTTTACTGAGCGAGTGTGTCATATTTTTGCGTACAAGAATCGGGATAAGTATTTACAAATTTGTATAATTATTTTGTGGTTTATACCACATGACAGTCATGCTTTATATGGAGCTCTTCCGGGGTGTAATGCACATATGACATTGTGGTTTGCTACGTTACTTCATTCATACATTGGTGGATACATAGCAAGTGATGCTATATATACATGTACATAGATGCATAACTGACGGTATTCGTACAACCAGCGGGATCAACGAGGCAAGCAGATACCAGAATTTTAACTTTGATCGTAAACTATAGCAGGTGAGTAAATCATTGTTTTAATGTTTGGTAATTTTATAAAAGAGCTTGCAAAAGTCACACTATACAAACCGTCTTGCAATAGTATATTTAAGCTCAAACTCCGTCACATTTAACTTCGGAAATGTTCAATAGCCTAAACACTGGCTGTCGATTTGCAGAATGTAACACACTATGTGTTATCTCAATTTGAATATCTTCACTTGTATTTTCGTTCAAATACATAAATGTAAATTCATAATTTTGAATTTGTCGTAGTGGCCGAGTACACATTACCTTAAATATTGGCTCCATGTTGTGATCCACGTTTATATATCTCTTTCTTTGATTTTAATGAAATTACATTTTTACGTCATAAATTGTTTTCTTCATTTTCAGTGCATCAAGTATTTTCAGTTCAAACGGAGCAAAAACTGTCCTTGAGTAAATAACAATTTTCCTTTTGACAAAGAAACCATGGTAAGCATATCAGCTCTGGATTCACGAATAATAATTTTAGTAAAGCACAATGCATTACCGTAATAGCAATAAACCAATACCAAATCAAATTATATATTTCTACAGCAACTTATGAAGAACAAAAAAGGATAATAAAAAATGTCCCTTTGGAGTAAGCGTTTATTGACGATACCAATCGAACACATGGACGAGTCCTGTTAGGCTCCGATCTAACAAAAAATTGAGTTTATAGTAAAAGACGACAACATATTACATCTCAAAGACATGTCTTTCATTGAACTGTCACTGTATTTCCGCTTCCTGTTAATTTCGACCCAATACAAATTATTAAATCACAAATAAACATATAGGCTACTTTACTTTCAACCACCATATAGAAGTTTGATTGTATCTTGTTTTAATAATCTTTCAGACAGAAGGCAAGGTCTTTACGAAAGACGTAGAAGGTATGTAAGTATAGAACAAATAGGAATACAAATCATCTCAGTAAGCTAAACACATTAAAAGGGTACCTTTGGTTATGTACAGTTCGGGCGCCAGTAGGATACGACTCCCTGTTGTATAAGGGAAACGATCCCGGCTGTCCTTAGTTCTTTCCGGAGTTTTTTAGATATATATATTTCCTGTTGCATCACCTCTAAATTGTCAGTTGTGAGGCGGAAAGTGTGGTATGTGGCCACTTATAGGTGTCATCGGTGACTTTGTGCTAAAGAGAACTCATTGGAAATCATAAAATTTAAAAAAAAAATTGCGCCCATGCCTGATACAATCATTTGGTGTTTCAAATGCCGCAAATAATATAATATAATATAATGCATATATAAATATTATATTATTCATTATATATATTATTTATTGTATATATATTTTCATTTGCGGAATATGGATATGGCATTTTAATTGACGATGTAATGCTTCAGTATGACTACACCTGTTCAAGATAATTGTATGACATGAGAACCATTGAATTTATAAACAAGATGAATTGATTTAACATAATATATACCCCGGTATATTATGCCCGCTGCCCGGCTTATATCAGGGGTGGTAATTTGTACATAATCAGTGGACTGGGGAGCCTTCGAGCAAATGAGATTTCTTAACAAAATATGATTTGTGGATCTCAAAACCCATATTTTTTTCTATGCTAAATTTATTAAGTTAAACCGCCAATATTTTGCTTCCACATGTGATCGATACACCAAATATAAGTATGGTTTAAAGTTTAGCCTGGTAAAATTACTCGGTGTATGCATATAGTTTTACTTCCTTGCAATATGATTGAAGGAAGGTCTGTATGCATCATGGAAAACCTTACTAAAATATGTCTCACTGTTGACGCGTTGCGGCAGATTCGAATCATATCTCTTTTACCAAATTATATATAAGCTTATTAGTGTATATTTCTCTGTTCCATCCTTTTTGTTTGTCCGGAATTGACAAAACAAATCCAACACTTGAGTTTTGATTTACTTTGACAAGAAATTGCGGTCGGATCATATCTCACAAAGTCAAACGAGTCACGTATGATAAATTGCATGTTGGGCTTATCGTTTATTATGATAAAAAAGAACACAACAATTCAAATATATAATTTACCTGAATTATTAATTTGGCGAAAGTGTACACGGCTTTATGAATTGTTTGGGTTATCACACAAATGGTAACTATTTGAATTATCAATGAAGCCAATATCTCCATATAAACACAAAAACACACAAAAGTCTTTAGACCAGTAAATTTAATTAAACAAAATCAATTTTTCTTCAAAAATCTTTCAGTATTGTAAATTAAAATGTTCATATTACTTACTTAATGAAATGTTTTACACCTGACCCCGAAAACGAAGGAAAGGTCGAGTGCATAATTATTCCTATCAATACCAAAGTTTTTTGCTGCGCATCGCCACTCTCAAGGAAAAGGTCACAGAACCCTCTCTTTAATAAAGCCGTGCCGTAGTCTCCCTTGTTGTGTAGTTATCAGACGAACTAAAAAGCACAAAAACGTAGGTGATGAGACGAGTAGTAGATTGAAGCAACATTGTCTGATACCCTTCGGAAAATAACCACCATTATGAAAGAAAACAGTAGAATAACATTCATATAAAAAGGGGGATGGTGGGTGGGAAAAATGTTTGTTGTGAATAGAATTTTTAAATGGTTTTATGACCAACAGAGTACAGACAAAATTCACCGGCAACCCTCGTGGTCTTGCAATTATTTATAAAGGAACTGCTCAGAATGAAGCATAACAAAGGGGAGAGCACTTTGATCATACAAAATTTAAACCAACTTGTCACGTACGACACTTCTATTCCACGATTAGTCACGTACGCCAGAAAGTACAATTGGACCTCTAAAGGGAGAACAATTCAACTTCTTTTAACCATAACGCCGTCTATTTAAAAAAAGCAATAGACAGGATTATTTCAATAGTTATATCGATGTATTCGTATATCTTTTTTGGCAATAACTTTTCTTTATCAAAATATGAGTAGTAAACAGCATAATGCTTTCTTCGAAATTAACTAGTATGAACTATACTAAGCATACCTGTTTCATTACACATTTTTTATCTAACATGTAATAGTTTACTTTGTTTCTCCTTTTTGTTAATTTGTTAATCTTTTTCAGAACTTCGACGTGAAAATGAAGAAACTTAAGAAGAGGTTGTACTGCTTCATTTGTCGTACCCGCCGTAAAGTTGTATTGTACATGTGGTGTAAACATATCGTTCTGTGTGAACTGTGCGATAAAGACAAAAAGACATGCATCATTTGTGGAGAAATAATACGTGCTTCATTCCCTGTTAGGTTATAAAGCCAACCAATTACAGTGTATGGTATTTAATTAAGGCTTCACGTCCGTTCAATATGATACATGACTCGTAAAAACAAATGAGCAAATTGAACCAAGGTTTAATTTGTGGCTTTGACATTTAAAACTTAATTAAATTTGCAATTAAAACTCCATGTACTGCAAACGTACTTATTTTAACGTAGTTACATTTTAGCGCAATTGTGAAAATTTTAAATTATGATTTAATAACGCAGATATAAATAAGCGCAATTTGGTGGCTTGATATAGGAAACAAAGATATAGCGGTATAGATAAATAACCGCTTCAAATACTTTAAGAATGACTACGTTCACAGTATAAGCTATATATTTTTGAGATTGCAAGGATGGTATTATGATTTGTTCATGACATCCCATTGTCTTTAGATAAAATACGGACACGGGACATCGAATCTGTTTATAAGGCCACATCATTTATTTAACTATTAGTTATGATATTTTATTCATTCGTTTTTTTATCTATGGTGCCATCTCTGTTTGTGATTTTCCGTGTGCAATGGACTTAATTCACTCCATTTATGAACAATAAAATCTTCCCGATTTTCAAATTGATTAAAAGGCTGGTAAAATCCTGACATCTAGCATGCACGTGAAGTGTATCAAAGCAACATAAAACGTAAAGAGCGCATAGAGAAGAAATTGTACATTTTATGTAAGTCTACGGGTGAAAACATACCTACTGATTTCCACATTTTCCTTATATCGGATAATTCGTCTGATATTTGATATAAAATATATATCATGTATTCTCGTATTCACTGTATTTGCCTTTTCTGTATTTCTCAATGCAATACATTGGTTAAAGTATACGTAAAACGATAGACTACTTATAAGTTAAAACAGTTACTGGAATATTATGTAATAAAGTTCATGCCATTGTGGGACTGGTGTGTGCCGAAGAGACTGATAGCCACCCATGTTAATATAAGCTGAATATATGAACCCAGTACCTAGGGCTGTTAAGTAGCTGTATAGTGAGGAAATATTTCACTTACAGTTGGGACAGTAGTCCGTCGTCTATCAACCTCAACACCATTAAATAATAGTGACAGTAACACTTATTGGGTCAATCCAATTTAAAAAACAAAAAGGAAAAATACATACATTACTTATGTATTTAGGTTGTCAAACTTCCTTGTAAAGTGCGTGATTTCTTGCCTTCCGGATATAAGTATAAACTTCCCCAGACGGATGGTACATAAAATAATAAGCGGAATGCACGATTATGTCACGTGAGACATCATCAGGATCACCTCGCCCGTGAATCGGTGTCTTGCATCGGACAGTAAAACCGAACACACGTGATTATATTACCGTAAGTCAATTTATTATGCATCATATATGTTTGCCATTGTATACTGTATGCATCATTTTTGTTTGCCATTGTATACTGTTTGAGAGAGCATATGTATCTTATATAATATTTACAACAAGTTTATCACATGATTTTTCATTGTGAAAGATGCATAGTTTATGGGAAAAAAAAGTATGTATCACTTTTGTCGCATTTTTGTGGTTTAATTCCATATATAAGACAATCATGCTTTATATGAATCTCTTCCGGGCTGACCTTAAGTATCACTACAGTGGTGGGTTTGCTCAGTTACTCAGTGGAATTAACGAGCTAAGCAGTGACTAGTATTTTGACGTTTGATTACTGCAGGTGAGTAAAGCTTAAATATTGTAAAAGCCTCGAGAAAGACGAACGGTGCAGACTATCGTGCCATAGTATATTTGTGCACAAAACTATGTCACACTTCGAAGACGTTCTTTTGCCTAAAACATTGGTTCCCAGTTTGGAGAAATAAATTGATAATGTGTTATATCAAGGTGAATAAATCTTTTGGTAATTATTTCGATGATATGTGCCGTAGTGTCCGAGTCCATTTTACCTTAACTATTGGTTCCATATGCTATGATTCACGTTTATGAATCTCTTTCTGTGATTTGAATGGAATTGCATTTTTTTTACATCATAGATTGTTTTTCTTTCTTCATTTTCAGATCATTTAGTACTTTTTGTACAAACAGAACATAAACTGTCCTTGAGTAATAAACGTGCCAATTTTCCATTAGACAAAGAAACCATGGTAAGCATTTCAGCTTTAAATTCACATATAAACTTTATTAAGCACAATGCAATATCGCAATAGAAATCAAACTTAACGACATAATTGCATCAGAAAGCTATGAAAAGCCAAAAGGATGCACTGTAATACAATGACCCGTTGGAGTAAACGTTCAGTGACGATACAATGTACCAATCAAACAAATGTACGAGTCCTGCCAGGACTAACAAACACATAAGTTTACAGTAAAAGACGAGGCATATTATGTATCAAAGAAATACCAATGTCTTTCATTGAACTTTCACGGTATTTTTCGATCCAGTACCTTGCGCATTATACATATATAAAAAAGACAGGCTATCTTACTTTCAACCTCCATATGGAAGTGTGATCATATCTTGTTTTAAACAATCTTTCAGACAGAAGGCAAAGATCTTTACAAAGGACATACAAGGTATGTAAATGGCAAATATGATTACAAAAATCACTTTAGTGTGCTGCTTTAAACATGATAATGGTAGTTATGTAGTAAGTGTACCGGACGGATACGACTTCTTGTTGTATAGGGGAACGATCCCGGTTGTGCTTACACTTTTCCGGCGGTATGAAATATATATATTTCCTGTTGCATCTCAACTAAATTGTCAGTGGAGAGGCGAAAAGTGTGGTGTGTGTAACCACTTATAGGTGTCATCCATGTGACTTTGTGCTAAAGACGATTCATTGGAAATTATAAATCTCGAAAATCGCACCCATGTCTGAAATAAATCATCTGGTGTTTCAAATGGCGCAAAATAATATACATATTATATCATATTATTCATTTTATATCTATATTGTATACATCAAAGAAACACAATTTAACAAAGGATGAAAAATCGATTGATTATTACTTGTGCGTATCCAGGCCTCCTTGGAAAATGGATATGTCATTTTAATTACGATGCACTGCTTCAGTACGATTACACCTATTCGATATGATTGTTTGATGACAATAGAAACCATTAAAATTATGGACAAGATAACTTGCTTTTTCACAATATTCCCTGTTACTTCGTGCATGTTGCCTGGACTATATCAGGGGAGGTAATTTGGACATAATCATTAGACTGGAGAGCCTTCGAGTAAATTAGATTTCTTAACAAAGCTACAAAACAAAATATGATTTGTGGATTTTAAAACCCATATTTTTTTTCTATGCAAAATTTTATTTTTATTATTAACTTAAACTTGAGACGAAGTCTCATGTGACCTATTCTAATCGCCTTTTGCCCGTCGTCGTGCGTCGTGCGTCGTCCGTCGTGTGTTCGTAAACAATTTACATTTTCGACTTCTTCCCCAAAACCGCTGAAGCAATTTCAATGAAATTTTGCACAAAAAATCTTATGCATAAGGCCAATCACAATTATAAATTACACGACCCCACCCCCAGGGGGCTGTGGGAGGGGCCAAAAGGGGTGAAATTGACTAATATTTCAAAAATCCTCTTCTTCACTCAAAGATGTGGTAGAATCAAATACTCTACATAAATAGGTGGCAGTGTACAGAAGATTTGAAAAATTCAGCAAAATAAAGTGCAGGACTTTAATTACATTTTTGTATGTACACACAACTTATTAACCTTAAATAACATCTATATAACATAATAAAAGTACATATATTTTTAATCTTAACATTTGCAATTTGCTATGCAGTGTTCAGTTTTGGACAGGTCTGTTTTTTGTGGTTTTGTGAGCCTGTAAAAACCATGGTAACCAAATTTTTTTTAAATGCAAAAAATTAGGATTTTCAACCCAAAGTTACACCCCCTCTTAGTGAGAAATTGTTTTCTTGAACACAGTTTTAAACCATTGCATCACTGCCAGTGATAGCGGGAACTGAGTGCCTATTTCGACATAGGTATATCATTAAACTTTTGAGCAATCTTACCTCGTACCCCGGCTATCAATTTCTGCTGCTACAGTATTGAGTTTTTCTATCTTAGACGCACATTCGGATTCCCTCTAAACCATTAATCTCGAATCCATTTTTGGGAATTTATTTATGCAAATGTGAAGCCTGCATATAATTCTCTAGATTTAATTCACCAATTTTAGGACATATACATTTTTTATTTTTTTTATGCATATAATAAAACCATGACCATTCGGTCTTATTGTACACTGCTACCATAGGAAGGTCCTCTACAAAAATTGTGAATTATATGACCCTGGGGTCTCAGGTTTCCCCCTGGGGAAGGGGTTAACTTTACAATAGTTTATATAGTGAAACCCATTTTGGAACATTATTTTGTCATTTATAATAGGAAAATAGTCAAATGTTGTCAGAATTATCCTATGAGATGGCCATTTAATCGTTCTTCACAAATTTTCCATGACTGACCCCCAAGGCCTTAGGGGCGGGGCCAAAAGGGGTCAAATAGGCTTAAACTTAAAAATTCTTCCTCTGAAATTCTGGAACTGTAGAATCAAATACTATTTATAAATGGAGAGTTCTAAAGGTAGTTTAAAACAATGGTGAATTATATGACCCAGGGTCTCATGTTTCCCCCTGGGAGGGGGGGAGGGTCAAGTTTACAATAGTTTATATCGGAAAAAAATAAAACACATTTATAAACATTATTTGCTTTGTTTTCATAGGAAATTAGTCCAAACCAGGGGACCAGAGGGGCGGGGCCAAAAAAGGGGTAAAATTGGCTTAACTTTTCAACATCTTTCTTCTGAATTTACAGAATTTGATGGAATCTAATACTCTTCATAGATTGAAAATGTCTTATAGGTCCTTTACAAAACATGTTTAATTTCATGGCCCAGGGATCTCAGATTTTCCCCTGGAGAGGGGGTCAAATTTACTATATATAGGAAAAAAGGACATTTGTGAACATTATCTGTTTAGTTTTAATAGGAAAGGAGTCAATCTGGATTTTAATTATTAACCTGAAAAAGCATTTTAACACCATATCCGTATTGGTCTTGGCTGACCCCTGGGACTAGAGAAGCGGGGCCAAAAATGGGTCAAAATGGCTAAAATTTCAAACATCTTCTGAATTCACAGATTTGATGGAACCAAATAATTTTTCATAGATTAAAAAGTGAAATTCGTTGACTGATGAGGAAAGTTAATCTCGTGCAAATGTTACATTAATAGCTTCGCAGTTCAGTTCTTTTGCACGAGATTAATTTTCTTTGTCAGTCAATGCAAGCAAATGCAAGCAACAAAAGTGAAAATCAATCCTTAAATAGCGCCAAAAGTTTCGTATAATAACACCAAAGTTTCGCGTAATAATGCCAAAGTTCTCCCTTTCGTATAATAACGCCGCCAAAAGTTTTCGCATAATAACGCCAAAGTTTCGCGTAATAACGGCTAAATTTGTTTTATAATAACGCAACAAGTTTTCACGTAATAACGCCAAAAATTACGAATAAAAAAGCCGAAGGTTTCAGCGTAATAATGCCAAATTGTTTTGTATAAGGCCAAAGGTTCCCGTAAATTAACGCCAAAGTTCCGCGTAATAACACAAAGTTTCGCGTAATCACGCAAAAGTTATCGCATATTAACCGCTGTAATTAATTATAGTGTTTTAACCGAAATGAGCCCAATTTAGTCCTTACAATGTAATTGAAGAAAGGTCTGTATGTATCATGACAAACATTTATGCCCACACTGTTTGACGCGCCAATGAAAAAGGGTAAAAACATGTACGTTTCGGGGGTAAAAGTACGGCAGATTTCGGATCATATCTCTTTTACCAAATTATCTTTAAAGATGCTCCACCGCTGAACAAATGGTATTTTTTCACTATTCATAAAACAGGATCAGACGATTTTTTATTTGGTTAATTTTTCTTTTTTTCTTCGGTTACAAAAATTACTTACTTTACACCATTACCACCATTGGAAAGTTTGAGCTTCTAATTTCTAAAAATCCGTGGTACTATGTTCTATATAGTTCTGACTGTGCATGCACCAAAAGAAAATTAAATTATTTTATATCATTTTTTTGTGTTAATTAGACATATATACACGATTAAACACCAATTGTTGTTCAAATGATGGGAATCATTTATGGTCTGTCGGCGTTGGAGCATATTTAAGCTTATAAGGTGTATAATTACTGGTGTTTCCATCCTTTTTGTTTGTCCCGATTTGACAAAACAGATTGATTTACATTGAAAAGCAAATTGCGTTTAGATCATATTTCACAAAGTCAACGAATCACGTATAATAAATTAAATGTTAGCCATATAGATCTAGTTATTATTTCAATAGATAAAGTGTATATCGTTTTTGGCAAATAATGTTTTTTATTCAAAATAGGAGTAAAATAAACAGTGTAATGTTTTCTTCGAAATTAACTAGTAATGAACTATACTACGTATACCTATTTCATTACACATTTGCTAATCTTTATGCGTAATTATTTACATGTAATTTGTTTACCCTTTTTGTTAATTTGTTAATCTTTTTAGTTTACAGAACTTCGACGGAAAATGTAGATCTCAAGAAGAGGCTGTACTGCTCTATTTGTCGTACCCGCCGTAAAGTTGTATTGTACATGTGGTGTAAACATATCGTTCTGTTTGAACTGTGCGATAAAGGACAAAAAGACATGCATCATTTGCGGAGAAATAATACGTGCTTCTTTCCCTGTTAGGTTATAGATGCTCGTCATCTAAATGCTTACCATCGCTACAGAATCTTTGTGGGTTATCATCATTTCGAAGGTTTATTTTTAATTTAAGTGGTTGTTACCTTTATATCTATTTATTGTACACAAGTACGCTTGGCTGATAAACGTATGATATAATTATTGTTTTTTATTTACTAATAAAATTACACTAACGTTAGATGTGAACTAAATATACTCTACTGAAATTCGTGGTTAGATTCTTATCTGCATTGAAATCCTACACTCCAATTAAGCAACATCCACAAAGTGAGAGTGGACACCAGACTATTAAAGAAACGATTGCACGAATGTTATTTATTAGTTTTTAAATTGATGCACAGCATTATGCGACATCAATATGACGTGATTTTTTTTTGAGCTATGCCATAAGTGAAACAAGTACTTATGGCGGGGTATAAACATACAGCAGTATAACAGAAGACACGTGGGATTACATATCTGATTTCTTATCAGACAATACGACTCGAAATTTAGTCACAGGTATATATACCGATAAGAAAAACATCATGAATTATAAGTGAGAAAAAATATGTCACTCTACACTTTGAACGAATACGTAGCGAGCGCTTTTGTGTGTTTGTGCATTTTGGACCGTTGACGTTGAGCGACGATGATTTCACTTTGGACATCGCCGGCGCACCCTTCTGATGTAAAGCCAGGCTTTCCGTCTTTATTTTCTTAAGCGGGCCGTCTTTTCATGAGCTGTCGCACTGTTTTTTAAATGGAAAATTATAGAAATTTTCTAAATCTCCGCCTTATTAAACCAATGATCTGGACATCGTGATGAAAATTATTAATAATTACATTGGTGTTTCTTTTGACTTCGATTAAGACAGGTATTTGTTGAGAAAAATGGTTTTTATTCCTGTTCATAGGCGCCCGTCTCGCGTTTGTGTTTACTAGTGTCAGATGGAGAACAAAGCTGACAAAATCCTTTTCACTTATAAATCTGGGAAAAAATATAATGTTTCTTTTTTAGGTTATTATCCTAGCGCCTATTTGGATCCATATATAATTACAGTGTGGTCTAATATCTATAAGACGCATAAGATATTACCAATGAAATCGTTCGGAAAACATGTTCTTTATACAATTATTATGATTGACCAATCACTCCTCACTATTGTATACAAAAATATTTTACATATTGCAATACTACACATTTATGGTACTTTGTAATTTACTTAAATCAAACTTTCGTTCTATTCATACAACAAACTCGAGGTTTTTACTCCGCTTCGTCAGTCATCTTTTCTTTTGTATATAGCATTATAACTGTATGTTTTGTGCTACTGTCGAACTTGTTCTTCCAATAACCGATGATGCCTAAATCGAAATAACATAATTACAATTATGTATTATATAAATGCATTAGTCCATGTTTTCGAATTTTGAATTAATAAAATATCATGCAAATATGATAAATTCACATCATTGGTTTTTTTTATGCATGTGAAATTGTTAGTAAATGATAAAATGTAATAAATTATAATCGCAAGGGAAGACAAAGACTATTTTATTTTTTGGATCGTATTATTTGGATCGTTGTTTTGTCGTTCATGATCGGATATTTTTGCAATTTTTTTGATTTTGTCACCAAGCCTTGAACCTAAAAAGTTAATCTGCGAAATATTGAGAAATGGTTCATTCATATATGTAATGCACATTGTATACCCTAAAAGCAGGTGGGTGGGGAAAATGCTGAAATTAATAATTTTCTCATTTTTAGCTCACCTGGCCCGAAGGGCCGGTGAGCTTATGTCATGGCGCGGCGTCCGTCGTCCGTCCGTCGGTCGTCCGTCGTCCGTCCGTCAACATTTCCTTTAAATCGCTACTAGTCATAGAGTTCTGCATGGATTGTAACCAAATTTGGCCACAAACATCCTTTGGGGAAGGGGAACAGAACTTGTATAAATTTTGGCTCTGACCCCCCGGGGGCAGGAGGGGCGGGGCCCAATAGGGGAAATAGAGGTAAATCCTATTAATCGCTACTTGTCCTAGAGTTCTGCATGGATTGTAACCAAATTTGGCCAGAAACATCCTTGGTGGAAGGGGAACAGAACTTGTATAAATTTTGGCTCTGACCCCCTGGGGGCAGGAGAGGCGGGGCCCAATAGGGGAAATAGAGGTAAATCCTATTAATCGCTACTTGTCCTATAGTTCTGCATGGATTGTAACCAAATTTGGCCAGAAACATCCTTGGTGGAAGGGGAACAGAACTTGTATAAATTTTGGCTCTGACCCCCTGGGGGCAGGAGAGGCGGGGCCCAATAGGGGAAATAGAGGTAAATCCTATTAATCGCTACTTGTCCTATAGTTCTGCATGGATTGTAACCAAATTTGGCCAGAAACATCCTTGGTGGAAGGGGAACAGAACTTGTATAAATTTTTGGCTCTGACCCCCTGGGGGCAGGAGAGGCGGGGCCCAATAGGGGAAATAGAGGTAAATCCTATAAATCGCTACTTGTCCTAGAGTTCTGCATGGATTGTAACCAAATTTGGCCAGAAACATCCTTGGCGGAAGGGGAACAGAACTTGTATAAATTTTGGCTCTGACCCCACGGGGGCAGGAGGGGCGGGGCCCAATAGGGGAAATAGAGGTAAATCCTATAAATCGCTACTTGTCCTAGAGTTCTGCATGGATTGTAACCAAATTTGGCCAGAAACATCCTTGGCGGAAAGGGAACAGAACTTGTATAAATTTTGGCTCTGACCCTACGGGGGCAGGAGGGGCTGGGCCCAAATAGGGGAAATAGAGGTAAATCCTATAAATCGCTACTTGTCCTAGAGTTCTGCATGGATTGTAATCAAATTTGGCCAGAAACATCCTAGGGGGAAGGGAAACAGAACTTGTATAAATTTTGGCTCTGACCCCACGGGGGCAGGAGGGGTGGGGCCCAATAGGGGAAATAGAGGTAAATCCTATTAATCGCTACTTGTCCTATAGTTCTGCATGGATTGTAACCAAATTTGGCCAGAAACATCCTTGGTGGAAGGGGAACAGAACTTGTATAAATTTTGGCTCTGACCCCCTGGGGGCAGGAGAGGCGGGGCCCAATAGGGGAAATAGAGGTAAATCCTATAAATCGCTACTTGTCCTAGAGTTCTGCATGGATTGTAACCAAATTTGGCCAGAAACATCCTTGGCGGAAGGGGAACAGAACTTGTATAAATTTTGGCTCTGACCCCACGGGGGCAGGAGGGGCGGGGCCCCAATAGGGGAAATAGAGGTAAATCCTATAAATCGCTACTTGTCCTAGAGTTCTGCATGGATTGTAACCAAATTTGGCCAGAAACATCCTAGGGGGAAGGGGAACAGAACTTGTATAAATTTTGGCTCTGACCCCCTGGGGGCAGGAGGGGCGGGGCCAAATAGGGGAAATAGAGGTAAATACTATTAATCGCTACTTGTCCTAGAGTTCTGCATGGATTGTAACCAAATTTGGCCCAGAAACATCCTTGGGGTTAACAGAATTTGTATAAATTTTGGCTTTGACCCCTTGGAGCAGAAAGAGTGGGGCCCAATAGGGGAATTAGAGGTAAATATTCAAATTCCTTCAGAAAAGAAACAATGAACCTGTATTCAGAACATTCCTAGGCATTACAAACCAGGTGAGCGATACAGGCCCTCTGGGCCTCTTGTTACTTAAAAAGCAGCAGCTGTCCAGCAGCTTACCAGTGATATCAGTCATCAGGCAGCAAAAACTAGCTGGAGATCTAGATGGTTATAGTGGTATATATCAACTGGAGATCTAGATGGTTATAGTGGTATATATCAACTGGAGATCTAGATGGTTATAGAGGTACATATCAACTGGAGATCTAGATGGTTATAGCAGTACATATCAACTGGAGATCTAGATGGTTATAGTGGTACATATCAACTGGAGATCTACATGGTTACAGTGGTATATATCAACTGGAGATCTAGATGGTTATAGTGGTACATATCAACTGGAGATCTAGATGGTTATAGTGGTACATATCAACTGGAGATCTAGATGGTTATAGTGGTACATATCAACTGGAGATCTAGATGGTTGTGGTATATATCAACTGGAGATCTAGATGGTTATAGTGGTACTTATCAACTGGAGATCTAGATGGTTATAGCAGTACATATCAACTGGAGATCAAGATGGTTATAGTGGTACATATCAACTGGAGATCTACATGGTTACAGTGGTATATATCAACTGGAGATCTAGATGGTTATAGTGGTATATATCAACTGGAAATCTAGATGGTTATAGTGGTATATATCAACTGGAGATCTAGATGGTTATAGTGATATATATCAACTGGAGATCTAGATGGTTATAGTGGTATATATCAACTGGAGATCTAGATGGTTATAGTGGTATATATAGTACATATCAACTGGAGATCTAGATGGTTATAGTGGTATATATCAACTGGAGATCTAGATGGTTATAGTGGTACATATCAACTGGAGATCTAGATGGTTATAGTGGTATATATCAACTGGAGATCTAGATGGTTATAGTGGTACATATCAACTGGGGATCTAGATGGTTATAGTGGTATATATCAACTGGAGATCTAGATGGTTATAGTGGTATATATCAACTGGAGATCTAGATGGTTATAGTGGTATATATCAACTGGAGATCTAGATGGTTATAGAGGTACATATCAACTGGAGATCTAGATGGTTATAGCAGTACATATCAACTGGAGATCTAGATGGTTATAGTGGTACATATCAACTGGAGATCTACATGGTTACAGTGGTATATATCAACTGGAGATCTAGATGGTTATAGTGGTATATATCAACTGGAGATCTAGATGGTTATAGTGGTATATATCAACTGGAGATCTAGATGGTTGTAGTGGTATATATCAACTGGAGATCTAGATGGTTGTAGTGGTATATATCAACTGGAGATCTAGATGGTTATAGTGGTACATATCAACTGGAGATCTAGATGGTTATAGCAGTACATATCAACTGGAGATCTAGATGGTTATAGTGGTACATATCAACTGGAGATCTACATGGTTACAGTGGTATATATCAACTGGAGATCTAGATGGTTATAGTGGTATATATCAACTGGAGATCTAGATGGTTATAGTGGTATATATCAACTGGAGATCTAGATGGTTATAGTGGTATATAGATCAACTGGAGATCTAAATGAATATAGTGGTACATATCAACTGGAGATCTAGATGGTTATAGCAGTACATATCAACTGGAGATCAAGATGGTTATAGTGGTACATATCAACTGGAGATCTACATGGTTACAGTGGTATATATCAACTGGAGATCTAGATGGTTATAGTGGTATATATCAACTGGAAATCTAGATGGTTATAGTGGTATATATCAACTGGAGATCTAGATGGTTATAGTGATATAGATCAACTGGAGATCTAAATGAATATAGTGGTATATATCAACTGGAGATCTAGATGGTTATAGTTGTATTTATCAACTGGAGATCTAGATGGTTATAGTGGTATATATCAACTGGAGATCTAGATGGTTATAGTGGTATATATCAACTGGAGATCTAGATGGTTATAGTGGTATATATCAACTGGAGATCTAGATGGTTATAGTGGTATATATCAACTGGAGATCTAGATGGTTATAGCAGTACATATCAACTGGAGATCTAGAAGGTTATAGTGGTACATATCAACTGGAAATCTAGATGGTTATAGTGGTATATATTAACTGGAGATCTAGATGGTTATAGTGGTATAGATCAACTGGAGATCTAGATGAATTTAGTGGTATATATCAACTGGAGATCTAGATGGTTATAGTGGTACATATCAACTGGAGATCTAGAGGGTTATAGTAGTACATATCAACTGGAGATCTACATGGTTATAGCAGTACATATCAACTGGAGATCTAGATGGTTATAGTGGTACATATCAAACTGGAGATCTAGATGGTTATAGTGGTATATATCAACTGGAGATCTAGATGGTTATAGTGGTACATATAAACTGGAGATCTAGATGGTTATAGTGGTATATATCAACTGGAGATCTAGATGGTTATAGTGGTATATATCAACTGGAGATCTAGATGGTTATAGTGGTATATATCAACTGGAGATCTAGATGGTTATAGTGGTATATATCAACTGGAGATCTAGATGGTTATAGTGGTATATATCAACTGGAGATCTAGATGGTTATAGTGGTATATATCAACTGGAGATCTAGATGGTTATAGTGGTATATATCAACTGGAGATCTAGATGGTTATAGTGGTACATATCAACTGGAGATCTAGATGGTTATAGTGGTCATATCAACTGGAGATCTAGATGGGTTATAGTGGTATATATCAAGTAGAGATCTAGATGGTTATAGTGGTATATATCAACTGGAGATCTAGATGGTTATAGTGGTATATATCAACTGGAGATCTAGATGGTTATAGTGGTATATAATCTAGATGTTAGTGTATATCAACTGGGATCTAGATGGTTATAGTGGTATATATCAACTGGAGATCTAGATGGTTATAGTGGTATATATCAACTGGAGATCTAGATGGTTATAGTGGTATATATCAACTGGAGATCTAGATGGTTATAGTGGTACATATCAACTGGAGATCTAGATGGTTATAGTGGTATATATCAACTGGAGATCTAGATGGTTATAGTGGTACATATCAACTGGAGATCTAGATGGTTATAGTGGTATATATCAACTGGAGATCTAGATGGTTATAGTGGTATATATCAACTGGAGATCTAGATGGTTGTAGTGGTATATATCAACTGGAGATCTAGATGGTTGTAGTGGTACATATCAACTGGAGATCTAGATGGTTGTAGTGGTATATATCAACTGGAGATCTAGATGGTTATAGTGGTACATATCAACTGGAGATCTAGATGGTTATAGCAGTACATATCAACTGGAGATCAAGATGGTTATAGTGGTACATATCAACTGGAGATCTACATGGTTACAGTGGTATATATCAACTGGAGATCTAGATGGTTATAGTGGTATATATCAACTGGAAATCTAGATGGTTATAGTGGTATATATCAACTGGAGATCTAGATGGTTATAGTGATATAGATCAACTGGAGATCTAAATGAATATAGTGGTATATATCAACTGGAGATCTAGATGGTTATAGCAGTACATATCAACTGGAGATCTAGATGGTTATAGTGGTATATATCAACTGGAGATCTAGATGGTTATAGTGGTATATATCAACTGGAGATCTAGATGGTTATAGTGGTATATATCAACTGGAGATCTAGATGGTTATAGTGGTATATATCAACTGGAGATCTAGATGGTTATAGTGGTATATATCAACTGGAGATCTAGATGGTTATAGTGGTATATATCAACTGGAGATCTAGATGGTTATAGTGGTATATATCAACTGGAGATCTAGATGGTTATAGTGGTATATATCAACTGGAGATCTAGATGGTTATAGTGGTATATATCAACTGGAGATCTAGATGGTTATAGTGGTATATATCAACTGGAGATCTAGATGGTTATAGTGGTATATATCAACTGGAGATCTAGATGGTTATAGCAGTACATATCAACTGGAGATCTAGAAGGTTATAGTGGTACATATCAACTGGAAATCTAGATGGTTATAGTGGTATATATTAACTGGAGATCTAGATGGTTATAGTGGTATAGATCAACTGGAGATCTAGATGAATTTAGTGGTATATATCAACTGGAGATCTAGATGGTTATAGTGGTACATATCAACTGGAGATCTAGAGGGTTATAGTAGTACATATCAACTGGAGATCTACATGGTTATAGCAGTACATATCAACTGGAGATCTAGATGGTTATAGTGGTACATATCAACTGGAGATCTAGATGGTTATAGTGGTATATATCAACTGGAGATCTAGATGGTTATAGTGGTACATATCAACTGGAGATCTAGATGGTTATAGTGGTGGTATATATCAACTGGATATCTAGATGGGTATAGTGGTATATATCAACGGGAGATCTAGATGGTTATAGTGGTATATATCAACTGGAGATCTAGATGGTTATAGTGGTATATATCAACTGGAGATCTAGATGGTTATAGTGGTATATATCAACTGGAGATCTAGATGGTTATAGTGGTACATATCAACTGGAGATCTAGATGGTTATAGTGGTATATATCAACTGGAGATCTAGATGGTTATAGTGGTACATATCAACTGGAGATCTAGATGGTTATAGTGGTCGTATATATCAACTGGATATAATGGATATCTAGATGGGTTATAGTGGTATATATCAAGTAGAGATCTAGATGGTTATAGTGGTATATATCAACTGGAGATCTAGATGGTTATAGTGGTATATATCAACTGGAGATCTAGATGGTTATAGTGGTACATATCAACTGGAGATCTAGATGGTTATAGTGGTAAAACCAATTTACATCATGTAAAACTAACAATTACTTTATGGGGTTCCACCCTTCTGTCCTCCCTCCCTTTTCTCCTCAGTCATTTGGCCTCGTGGCTACATAGAGGTTTTTAGGAAGGAAATAAGGTACGGTGGGGAGACAGGATTCTCAAATATAATGTTTTCAGGGCTATAAAAATTGGTGTGTAGTGTATTTAAGTAAGTATTATATCATGAAAAGTGGCTTAACATTGAAAAAACTCTAATTTCCTTATAAAAGACATCTTCTCTAAAACTTAGCACGATATATAACAAAAAATATTGCAAAGGTAGTATCTGTATGGGGTGAGGATACAAAATTATACTAAGGGTGTGGCTTATCCCCTGAGGGGCGGGGGCAAAAGGGTCAGTTTGTTTATTTCCATATAAACGACTTTTTCTCTGAAATTAAGTATGGGATAGTACTCATATTGCGATGGTAGCATCCTTAGTGGGAATTCAAAATTGTAAAAATACTGGGACTGACTCTTTACCGCTATTGAATAGCACTCATAATCATATGATATTGAAAGCATCATTATATGATGGAGATTTAAAATCAAGCAAATCGTGGAGCCTGTTTTACTATTTTTAATTGTTTTTGTGACAATTACTTCATAAAACAGGTGAGCCAATTTAAAATTTATTGAAGGAGCAAGGTCCATCCAGAATTTAGAAGATATCTTATATTATTAAATTCGATATCGGGCCCTTCGGGTCAGGTGAGCTTTACAAATGTCTATGCAAGCGAGGGGTTATACGGTACTCAGGTCTGGTTCCTAGTTCCGTTTAAGTTAAACGGAACTGGAGTCTAGTTGTCAGATCCGTTTAAGGAAATTTGTGTTAAGGAGGGCTGAAGTTGGTTGCGAGTTCCTAGTTCCTAGTTCCGTTTAATATTACTGAACGATTAAGCTTATACGGAACTAGGAACCAGACCCGAGTTCCGTTTAACAAACATATTGGCCAACGAGCGGAGTTCCGTTTATTAGGATTCCTACCTCTAACTGCATGTTCAATTACATATTATATACAAGAATCGAACTTAAAACTTCCATGAATAATACAGCACAGAATTAATCTCCTTAACACAAATTTCCTTAAACGGATCTGACAACTAGACTCCAGTTCCGTTTAACTTAAACGGAACTAGGAACCAGACCCGAGTTCCGTTTAAGCTTATACGGAACTAGGAACCAGACCCGAGTTCCGTTTAACACAAATACTGGTCAACCAGCCATTTATTAGAATTTCTACCTCTAATAAGATGTTTAATTACCATTGTAATACAGGAATCAAACTTAAAGCTTCCATGAATAATACAACACAGAATCAATCTATCTAACACAGAATTATATCAGCGGGTTTGACACCTAGACCCCGGTTCTGTTTAATTTAAACGGAACTAGGAACCAGACTCGGGTTCTGTTTAAGCTCAAACAGAACTAGGAACCATATTCGAGTTCCGTTTATTTGATCGGAACTAGGAACCAGTCCCGAGGTCAGTTTAGAACCGACGCTTGCATAGATGTGACTTTTTAAGATATATTTTTACAGGAATCGTCTTTGAAATTTCAGGAACATGTAATCAAAGTGAAAATAATTTCAGTGTAGATTTCTTTACACGAAGCCCACAACGAAACCTGTTCTGTTCTGTTTAATATTATACGGATCTAGAAACTAGATCCTAGTTCTGTTTAAGCCGATGTTGGCCTATAGATTGCCTTTAAAGACTTTATTGAATATCCTTATGCTTAATAGGGCCCCGTATCGCAATACGGGTGCCTTATAGTAATCAGGTTGTCGGTCTATCTGTCCGTCCGTCTGTACGTCCGTCCGTCCGCCTGTCCTTTTTTTATTTTTATTTTTTTTTTGTTACCAAGAAGTCTTAAATTGCAGATGTAGGTTACCTTAATGCCCCTGTTCTGCATATTACATTTTAGGGCCAATCGACATGATGGCCGACAGAGAAACAACTTTGATTTTGGAAGTTGAAGATGTTTATCTCTATTTCTCAGAAAGCACCAAAGGGATCTGTCTGAAATTTCAGAGGTTGGTTTCCCCTAGGTTCCTAGTTGCGTATAAGGCATTTTGAACCGATCTATCAACAAGATAGCCCCAAATGGGCCATACAACTCAATGAAACAAAATCAACAAGATGGCCAAGAGGCAGCCATCTTGGATTTTAATATTTATAGTTTAAAAAGCAGAGAAAATATTCCTCTTCCGTCAGACATACATCATTCTTTGGTAGGCGCTAATATCCTTTAAGATCTCTTGTACTATACTGTCATCAATCATTTCGAAATCAGAGCTTTAATTGTACATTTCATTGCCAAGATATTACTTGCAAAGCACCTTGAGCGGTTCCTTTTTTGACGTGTCAGTGTTCTAGCATTTTACAGTAATCGCCTTCGGAACCTTTAGGAACAATATAATCACAGTAAAACTCAATATAGCGTAGAAACGGAGTCGACAAACCATGTCCGAGTTCCGTTTAAGATCATACTAATCTAGGAATTAGACCCGAGTTCCTTTTACCCCAACGCATTCAAATTCCATATTCAGTTCACGTGCTTTTACTGACCAATGCCTTGAGTTTGTTTATTATGATTCCCACGTGTAATAAGATGTTTACTAGATATTTTCATTGGACAATTTGACGGGTGTTTATCTAACAAGGAAAAGTGGTCAATGGCATTCATATCTTAACTTGAGTTATGAAGAAGAATTTTTAGAAGAAAATAGCCCTGTTGCACCTCAGTTTTGGTCAAAGGTTCAAGCCCCTGGTTCTGCAATACACGATAGACTGCCGTCCTCTTTGACAGCTAAGCTTGAGTGTTGAACTCGGGAAACTTGGTCAGTGAACCAGGTAGTGTTCTGCTCCAAGGAGCACCACAAGATGGAGAGGATGTTGCGTCTCTCCATCCAGAATGTCATATTATAAACTTGATTACTTCTGCCCTGAACAGGACATTGAGAGCATTGACTTCTTTGAAGGTGTCATTGCTCGTCAATGTCTTGTTGGCTAGGTGTTTCTCTCTGTTTTGAAAACAAAACCGCTCTGTCGAAGAACCTTACCGGTCCAGTTCGTTGATTACCCTTTCTCAGAGCTCACTCTTCCTTCTGTTCTGATTTGAAGCAGGACGTGGTCCCTTCTTCCCTTTTTGAAGAGAATTCAGAGGTTGAAGGCCATTACCTCACAGAGGTCAGCACCACCAAAGAAGAAGGCTAGAAATTCTGCTCCTTCTGTTATATGCGACCGAAGTCAAAGCCTTATTTCAAGGGTAACATTGGGAAGGGTAGGAAGAGTACAAACCTTCATTGGGACAAGACGAAAAGTTCCTGATTCGTTTCTCCGTCCTTGATCGTTCCATACGAAAGGTCTGTTCTTGAGAATTCAGCCAGTCTCAGATTCAAGTCCTCCTCTCGTAAATTAGGGTTTGGGTCAGGCAACAATTCTCCATCTGTGAAGGTCTCGATATTCCTCGTTTTCATCTTCCTGTAGGAGATTGTCAGTCCACCTTCTTTCTAGAGTCAATGGAAGAATACCACACAGGACTCTTGAGCCTTTTCTGTAGTGAAGGAGCGGTTTGGCATTCCATACTTGCGGCATCCACACTTTGTGTCAAAGTATGTATTTTTTCCCTCCTTCGGGGGATCCGGAGAAGGCAGTTTCCATCCGGGAGGAAGTAAGGACCATGCTTTTAAAGGGCGTGGTCGAGGGGTGCCTATTATGGACTACACACTCAGCTTCTATTCCAGAATATTTCTGATCCGCAAGAGGTTGGGAGCTTGGTGTCCCATCAACTGCTGTTGGTTGTAGTGTGATTTCTGCACTCTAGGGAAGACATGTTCACAACTATGTCGACGAATTGCTAATGATCCATCTAGTTCGGGAATCTGTGGATCGGAACACCCGTCTGGTCATGAAACTTTTGCTTAAAGTTGGCTTAGTTCCTTAAAGAGTATGAGGTGCCCCTTCTTAAAACATTGTCTTCTTGGGAAACCGTTTCCACATGGTTCATAGTATTGTCATTCCACCTTTCCAAATTCGAGAAGGCCAGATATCTTCCTCTGACCTTCATCGGCCGGTCCCTCGTCGAAATTCTGGTGTACTCTGAAAGGCAATTACAAATGTTCTTCAGGGGGTTTCGTTGTCGTCCATGCCAGCTCCCACCGTGACCATGTTCATGGATGCGTTCATGGAAGTGTTAGGGGCTTCCCTCGACATCCATTGCCAGTCGATAGAGTGGTCTGGGGAACATGCAGAAGATGATGGCTGTTCTGTTTTCTCTGCAGACTTTTTAGAGGATTCTGCATTCCAATGCGGTTTGAATGGCTACGGACAACTCTACAGTGGTCGCTTATCTGGAGAGACAGGGACATCAGCTTACGTCCTTTGTGCCCTCGCTATCCGTATTTCCGTATTATTCCTATCTATAAGGAAATGCAGTTAACAATTTTAGTCAAGCATCTTCCAGGAAGGGCAAATGTTCTGGCGGATAATCTCCAGGCGGCGCCAGCTGGTTATGACAGAACGGCATCTATATCCCTCGACCTTTTTGCCTCTTTTCTCAATAGTCAGTTGTCAACCTTTGTGTCTCCGTGCCAAACCAAATGGCTTGGGCCGTGGACGCAGGGTTCTACAGAAGTTTCCGGAGCATTATTGCTCCCTCTTTCCGATAGCGCCACTGTTGCAGCGACAACCCTGGTTTTCGGAGCTTTTGTCGTATCTGGTGGCTCGTCCTCTGGTTCTCCCACCAAAAACAAATGTCTTTCGTTAGAATCGGCCCCAGACGTTACCTTCACGCTTGGACATGATTTCAGGAGTCCTAGCTCAGACAGGCTTTTCTTCGGATATGTCAGCTCGCATCGCCCGATCAATTAGGTCTTTCTCCTCTGCCGTCTACCAGTCACGCTGGAAGATCTTCTTTGATTGGTGTATCGTCAGGAAGATTGATCCGGTCATGGCCTCTGCCCAGCTGATTGCGAGTTTTCTTCTCCTTGTTGTTTAGGGAGCGCAATCATGTACTATTGCAGGCTATCGCACAGCTATTGCCAGTGTATTTTCTTTCTGTGGTAAACCAGAGGTAGGCTCTTCATTTCTTTGTCTGTCTTGATTCGGGGGTTCAATCTGGACAGGCCTAACGTCAGCTCCACAGTGGAACCTAGAACTTGTGTTAGAGTCACAAATGGGGGCTTCGGCTTCTAATGTGCCTTTAGGATCGGTCTCTATAAAGTTTTTAACTTTTAAGACTGTCTTCCTGCTTCTCACTTCTCACTGATCCTGCAATTTGTACAAAAAATTGGGAACCAAATTTTTCGCCCCATTCCATTAGAATGCCTTTCCTGTCCGTCTCCATTGAGTCTGGGGAGAATTATCGGATGCTTTGTTCCTGTCGGGACCTGAAAACAGGGTCAGCAGGATATCTCCTCCCAGTCCATCTCCACATTGATATGTCAGGTGATCAAGATTGCTTATGAGCCGTCTAATGATCAATCTCAATCTCATGCGAAATGAAAGGTGAGGGCTCATGAGGTTAGAGCCCTTGCGACTTCTTTGGCTCTCCGCAATAGGTCCTTGTACCAGGACATTATGTCTTCTGTCGTTTGGCGTGGTCAGTCTACTTTCACCTCCGGTCTCTGTCCTTCCACTCTGATGGACTGTTTTCCTTGGGCCCAGTTGTGATGACTCAGTCTGTGACTGTTCCTCCTCAGTAGACATTATATACATTTATGCGAGCAGGTTTCACAATGGTGCACCTCTTTCCACGGGGAGGTATATCCGTTTTTTCCTTTGTTCATTCAACCCTGTTTTATATTCTCTGCCTGGGGCCTGTCCCCTACATTTGCCATTTGACTGGGCTGCCTGGCTTCGGACTCTCCATTACGGTAAGACAAATTCGCGTACTAAAGTTATGGTAGCGTATTACTGAAAAGAAATTGAGGTTTTTCAATGTAAAACCAATTTACATCATGTAAAACTAACAATAACTTTATGGGGTTCCACCCTTCTGTCCTCCCTCCCTTTTCTCCTCAGTCATTTGGCCTCGTGGCTACATAGAGGTTTTTAGGAAGGGACATCATTATATATACTCTCGTCGAGTACGAAATAAGGTACGGTAGGGAGACAGGATTCTCAAATATAATGTTTTCAGGGCTATAAAAACTGGTGTATGTAGTGAATTTAAGTAAGTATTATATCATAAAAGTGGCTTAACATTGAAAAAACTCTAATTTCCTTATAAAAGACATCTTCTCTAAAACTTAGCACGATATATAACAAAAAATATTGCAAAGGTAGTATCTGTATGGGGTGAGGATACAAAATTATACTAAGGGTGTGGCTTATCCCCTGAGGGGCGGGGGCAAAAGGGTCAGTTTGTTTATTTCCATATAAACGACTTTTTCTCTGAAATTAAGTATGGGATAGTACTCATATTGCGATGGTAGCATCCTTAGTGGGAATTCAAAATTGTAAAAATACTGGGACTGACTCTTTACCGCTATTGAATAGCACTCATAATCATATGATATTGAAAGCATCATTATATGATGGAGATTTAAAATCAAGCAAATCGTGGAGCCTGTTTTACTATTTTTAATTGTTTTTGTGACAATTACTTCATAAAACAGGTGAGCCAATTTAAAATTTATTGAAGGAGCAAGGTCCATCCAGAATTTAGAAGATATCTTATATTATTAAATTCGATATCGGGCCCTTCGGGTCAGGTGAGCTTTACAAATGTCTATGCAAGCGAGGGGTTATACGGTACTCAGGTCTGGTTCCTAGTTCCGTTTAAGTTAAACGGAACTGGAGTCTAGTTGTCAGATCCGTTTAAGGAAATTTGTGTTAAGGAGGGCTGAAGTTGGTTGCGAGTTCCTAGTTCCTAGTTCCGTTTAATATTACTGAACGATTAAGCTTATACGGAACTAGGAACCAGACCCGAGTTCCGTTTAACAAACATATTGGCCAACGAGCGGAGTTCCGTTTATTAGGATTCCTACCTCTAACTGCATGTTCAATTACATATTATATACAAGAATCGAACTTAAAACTTCCATGAATAATACAGCACAGAATTAATCTCCTTAACACAAATTTCCTTAAACGGATCTGACAACTAGACTCCAGTTCCGTTTAACTTAAATGGAACTAGGAACCAGACCCGAGTTCCGTTTAAGCTTATACGTAACTAGGAACCAGACCCGAGTTCCGTTTAACACAAATACTGGTCAACCAGCCATTTATTAGAATTTCTACCTCTAATAAGATGTTTAATGACCATTGTAATACAGGAATCAAACTTAAAGCTTCCATGAATAATACAACACAGAATCAATCTATCTAACACAGAGTCTTATCAGCGGGTTTGACACCTAGACCCCGGTTCTGTTTAATTTAAACGGAACTAGGAACCAGACCCGGGTTCTGTTTAAGCTCAAACAGAACTAGGAACCATATTCGAGTTCCGTTTATTTGATCGGAACTAGGAACCAGTCCCGAGGTCAGTTTAGAACCGACGCTTGCATAGATGTGACTTTTTAAGATATATTTTTACAGGAATCGTCTTTGAAATTTCAGGAACATGTAATCAAAGTGAAAATAATTTCAGTGTAGATTTCTTTACACGAAGCCCACAACGAAACCTGTTCTGTTCTGTTTAATATTATACGGATCTAGAAACTAGATCCTAGTTCTTTTTAAGCCGATGTTGGCCTATAGATTGCCTTTAAAGACTTTATTGAATATCCTTATGCTTAATAGGGCCCCGTATCGCAATACGGGTGCCTTATAGTAATCAGGTTGTCGGTCTATCTGTCCGTCCGTCTGTACGTCCGTCCGTCCGCCTGTCCTTTTTTTATTTATTTTTTTTTTGTTACCAAGAAGTCTTAAATTGCAGATGTAGGTTACCTTAATGCCCCTGTTCTGCATATTACATTTTAGGGCCAATCGACATGATGGCCGACAGAGAAACAACTTTGATTTTGGAAGTTGAAGATGTTTATCTCTATTTCTCAGAAAGCTCCAAAGGGATCTGTCTGAAATTTCAGAGGTTGGTTTCCCCTAGGTTCCTAGTTGCGTATAAGGCATTTTGAACCGATCTATCAACAAGATAGCCCCAAATGGGCCATACAACTCAATGAAACAAAATCAACAAGATGGCCAAGAGGCAGCCATCTTGGATTTTAATATTTATAGTTTAAAAAGCAGAGAAAATATTCCTCTTCCGTCAGACATACATCATTCTTTGGTAGGCGCTAATATCCTTTAAGATCTCTTGTACTATACTGTCATCAATCATTTCGAAATCAGAGCTTTAATTGTACATTTCATTGCCAAGATATTACTTGCAAAGCACCTTGAGCGGTTCCTTTTTTGACGTGTCAGTGTTCTAGCATTTTACAGTAATCGCCTTCGGAACCTTTAGGAACATATAACCACAGTAAAACTCAATATAGCGTAGAAACGGAGTCGACAAACCATGTCCGAGTTCCGTTTAAGATCATACTAATCTAGGAATTAGACCCGAGTTCCTTTTACCCCCAACGCATTCAAATTCCATATTCAGTTCACGTGCTTTTACTGACCAATGCCTTGAGTTTGTTTATTATGATTCCCACGTGTAATAAGATGTTTACTAGATATTTTCATTGGACAATTTGACGGGTGTTTATCTAACAAGGAAAAGTGGTCAATGGCATTCATATCTTAACTTGAGTTATGAAGAAGAATTTATAGAAGAAAATAGCCCTGTTGCACCTCAGTTTTGGTCAAAGGTTCAAGCCCCTGGTTCTGCAATACACGATAGACTGCCGTCCTCTTTGCCAGCTAAGCTTGAGTGTTGAACTCGGGAAACTTGGTCAGTGAACCAGGTAGTGTTCTGCTCCAAGGAGCACCACAAGATGGAGAGGATGTTGCGTCTCTCCATCCAGAATGTCATATTATAAACTTAATTACTTCTGCCCTGAACAGGACATTGAGAGCATTGACTTCTTTGAAGGTGTCATTGCTTGTCAATGTCTTGTTGGCTAGGTGTTTCTCTCTGTTTTGAAAACAAAACCGCTCTGTCGAAGAACCTTACCGGTCCAGTTCGTTGATTACCCTTTCTCAGAGCTCACTCTTCCTTCTGTTCTGATTTGAAGCAGGACGTGGTCCCTTCTTCCCTTTTTGAAGAGAATTCAGAGGTTGAAGGCCATTACCTCACAGAGGTCAGCACCACCAAAGAAGAAGGCTAGAAATTCTGCTCCTTCTGTTATATGCGACCGAAGTCAAAGCCTTATTTCAAGGGTAACATTGGGAAGGGTAGGAAGAGTACAAACCTTTATTGGGACAAGACGAAAAGTTCCTGATTCGTTTCTCCGTCCTTGATCGTTCCATACGAAAGGTCTGTTCTTGAGAATTCAGCCAGTCTCAGATTCAAGTCCTCCTCTCGTAAATTAGGGTTTGGGTCAGGCAACAATTCTCCATCTGTGAAGGTCTCGATATTCCTCGTTTTCATCTTCCTGTAGGAGATTGTCAGTCCACCTTCTTTCTAGAGTCAATGGAAGAATACCACACAGGACTCTTGAGCCTTTTCTGTAGTGAAGGAGCGGTTTGGCTTTCCATACTTGCGGCATCCACACTTTGTGTCAAAGTATGTATTTTTTCCCTCCTTCGGGGGATCCGGAGAAGGCAGTTTCCATCCGGGAGGAAGTAAGGACCATGCTTTTAAAGGCGTGGTCGAGGGGTGCCTATTATGGACTACACACTCAGCTTCTATTCCAGAATATTTCTGATCCGCAAGAGGTTGGGAGCTTGGTGTCCCATCAACTGCTGTTGGTTGTAGTGTGATTTCTGCACTCTAGGGAAGACATGTTCACAACTATGTCGACAAATTGCTAATGATCCATCTAGTTCGGGAATCTGTGGATCGGAACACCCGTCTGGTCATGAAACTTTTGCTTAAAGTTGGCTTAGTTCCTTAAAGAGTATGAGGTGCCCCTTCTTAAAACATTGTCTTCTTGGGAAACCGTTTCCACATGGTTCATAGTATTGTCATTCCACCTTTCCAAATTCGAGAAGGCCAGATATCTTCCTCTGACCTTCATCGGCCGGTCCCTCGTCGAAATTCTGGTGTACTCTGAAAGGCAATTACAAATGTTCTTCAGGGGGTTTCGTTGTCGTCCATGCCAGCTCCCACCGTGACCATGTTCATGGATGCGTTCATGGAAGTGTTAGGGGCTTCCCTCGACATCCATTGCCAGTCGATAGAGTGGTCTGGGGAACATGCAGAAGATGATGGCTGTTCTGTTTTCTCTGCAAACCTTTTAGAGGATTCTGCATTCCAATGCGGTTTGAATGGCTACGGACAACTCTACAGTGGTCGCTTATCTGGAGAGACAGGGACATCAGCTTACGTCCTTTGTGCCCTCGCTATCCGTATTTCCGTATTATTCCTATCTATAAGGAAATGCAGTTAACAATTTTAGTCAAGCATCTTCCAGGAAGGGCAAATGTTCTGGCGGATAATCTCCAGGCGGCGCCAGCTGGTTATGACAGAACGGCATCTATATCCCTCGACCTTTTTGCCTCTTTTCTCAATAGTCAGTTGTCAACCTTTGTGTCTCCGTGCCAAACCAAATGGCTTGGGCCGTGGGCGCAGGGTTCTACAGAAGTTTCCGGAGCATTATTGCTCCCTCTTTCCGATAGCGCCACTGTTGCAGCGACAACCCTGGTTTTCGGAGCTTTTGTCGTATCTGGTGGCTCGTCCTCTGGTTCTCCCACCAAAAACAAATGTCTTTCGTTAGAATCGGCCCCAGACGTTACCTTCACGCTTGGACATGATTTCAGGAGTCCTAGCTCAGACAGGCTTTTCTTCGGATATGTCAGCTCGCATCGCCCGATCAATTAGGTCTTTCTCCTCTGCCGTCTACCAGTCACACGCTGGAAGATCTTCTTTGATTGGTGTATCGTCAGGAAGATTGATCCGGTCATGGCCTCTGCCCAGCTGATTGCGAGTTTTCTTCTCCTTGTTGTTTAGGAGCGCAATCATGTACTATTGCAGGCTATCGCACAGCTATTGCCAGTGTATTTTCTTTCTGTGGTAAACCAGAGGTAGGCTCTTCATTTCTTTGTCTGTCTTGATTCGGGGGTTCAATCTGGACAGGCCTAACGTCAGCTCCACAGTGGAACCTAGAACTTGTGTTAGAGTCACAAATGGGGGCTTCGGCTTCTAATGTGCCTTTAGGATCGGTCTCTATAAAGTTTTTAACTTTTAAGACTGTCTTCCTGCTTCTCACTTCTCACTGATCCTGCAATTTGTACAAAAAAATTGGGAACCAAATTTTTTCGCCCCATTCCATTAGAATGCCTTTCCTGTCCGTCTCCATTGAGTCTGGGGAGAATTATCGGATGCTTTGTTCCTGTCGGGACCTGAAAACAGGGTCAGCAGGATATCTCCTCCCAGTCCATCTCCACATTGATATGTCAGGTGATCAAGATTGCTTATGAGCCGTCTAATGATCAATCTCAATCTCATTGCGAAATGAAAGGTGAGGGCTCATGAGGTTAGAGCCCTTGCGACTTCTTTGGCTCTCCGCAATAGGTCCTTGTACCAGGACATTATGTCTTCTGTCGTTTGGCGTGGTCAGTCTACTTTCACCTCCGGTCTCTGTCCTTCCACTCTGATGGACTGTTTTCCTTGTGCCCAGTTGTGATGACTCAGTGTGACTGTTCCTCCTCAGTAGACATTATATACATTTATGCGAGCAGGTTTCACAATGGTGCACCTCTTTCCACGGGGAGGTATACCGTTTTTTTCCTTTGTTCATTCAACCCTGTTTTATTTTCTCTGCCTGGGGCCTGTCCCCTATATTTGCCTTTTGACTGGGCTGCCTGGCTTCGGACTCTCCATTACGGTAAGACAAATTCGCGTACTAAAGTTATGGTAGCGTATTTACTGAAAGAGAGGTTTTTCAATGTAAAACCATTTACATCATGTAAAATAACAATAACTTTATGGGGTTCCACCCTCCGGTCCTCTCTCCCTTTCCTCCTCAGTCATTTGGCCTCGTGGCTACATAGAGGTTTTTAGGAAGGGACACCATTCTATATACTCTAGTCGAGTACGAAATAAGGTACGGTAGGGAGACAGGATTCTCAAATATAATGTTTTCAGGGCTATAAAAACTGGTGTATGTAGTGAATTTAAGTAAGTATTATATCATAAAAGTGGCTTAACATTGAAAAAAATCTAATTTCCTTATAAAAGACATTCTTCTCTAAAACTTTAGCACGATATATAACAAAAAATATTGCAAAGGTAGTATCTGTATGGGGTGAGGATACAAAATTATACTAAGGGTGTGGATTATCCCCTGGCTGAGGGCGGGGCAAAAGGGTCAGTTTGTTTATTTCCATATAAACGACTTTTTCTCTGAAATTAAGTATGGGATAGTACTCATATTGCGATGGAAGCATCCTTAGTGGGAATTCAAAATTGTAAAAATACTGGGACTGACTCTTTACCGCTATTGAATAGCACTCATAATCATATGATATTGAAAGCATCATTATATGATGGAGATTTAAAATTAAGCAAATCGTGGAGCCTGTTTTGCTATTTCCAATTGCAAGAGTTTTTGTGACAATAACTTGGATATCGTACAATGTATATATATATTTCAAAGGCAGTTTTGGTTTATGCTTGCAGTGCGGTAAAATGTACATCAATTTAACAGGATATTAGAATATCAGAAAAATATTAATTTGAAATACTCCTTCACATAAAAAATAAAAATAAATGGAGAAAAATAATCTGGAAATCTAAAAATTTCGAGGAAACATTGCTAGATTTAAAATTTAAAATAAAATCCTTTTACCATGGGGATTAGATAAAGATATCTGTAAAAAATCGTATGTACTGGGCTTATACGGTCTGTTGCCTAGAATTTCCATTTAATTTCAACATAATTCCGGTCTCATTCATAAACGCCGCACGTCGCGTTATCGCATAACGTCACTCGGTCCTTTGGACCAGTTGAGCTAAAATGAGTAAATCCTATGGCAAGACAATTTAAAATTTATTGAAGGAGCAAGGTCCATCCAGAATTTTAATCGAATTGTATAAGATATCTTATATTATTATATTCTATAGCAGGCCCTTCGGGTCAGGTGAGCTTTACAAATGTCTATGCAAGCGTGGGGTTTATACGGAACTCAGATTTGGTTGCTAGTTCCATTTAAGCTTAAACGGAATTCGGGTATGGTTCCTAGTTCCGTTTAAGTTAAAAGGAACTCGGGCTCGGAACTGAGGTCTAGGTATCAGATCCCTTTAATGAAATCTGTGTTATAGAGATTAATTCTATGTTGTATCGTTGCTGAAAGCTCAGAGTTCGATTCCAATATATAATATGTAATTGAACACGCAATTAGAGGTAGAAATCCTAATAAACGGAAATCGGCTCGTTGACCAGTACTTTTGTTAAACGGAACTCGGGTCTGGTTCCTAGTTCCGTTTAAGTTAAACGGAACTCGGGTCTGGTTCCTAGTTCCGTTTATTAAACGGAACTAGGAACTAGGAACTCGTCAACCAACTTCAGTCTTCCAAATGTCCTGGGTTAATTCGTTGTGTGTACAACAACTTAACATGATTTTAGCATGAAAGGCCAGGGGGTAATGATTATGGTTGTAAATTATGTGTACTGCAAATGCAGCTAACATGATTTAGCAGGGAAGGCCAGGGGGTAATGTGTGGAGGGATACTGGGTGTGTGTTTTTTAACATGATTTAGCATGGAAGGGTCAGATACATTTTAGAAAATCTCAAAATCATTGGGTCGGTACTGAAAATTTGGGCTTAAATGATGCTTAATTTGGAAGTATTACAAACGAGGACTGGATGATTTAAGGGTGATCACGTTGTGTGTTAACATGATTTAGCATGGACAATGGCCAGGGGGGGTAATGTTTGGTGTGTCATGTTGGGTCGGGTGTGTGCTTAACATGTTTAAGCATTTAATAATGGGTTTCGCTATACAATGTGATGGTTAGCGAGGGAGGGTGATGGTTCGGGTGTGTACTTGTGATGGTTCGGGTGTGTACTTGACAATGATTTTGCGAGGGAGGGTGATGGTTCGGGTGTGTACTTAACATGATATAGTGAGGGAGGGTGATGGTTTCGGGTGTGTACTTGACAATGATTTAGTGAGGGAGGGAGGGGTGATGGTTACATGGGGAAGGTGTGTACTTGTGTACTTGACAATGATTTAGCGAGGGAGGGTGATGATTCGAGTGTGTACTTGACAATGATTTAGCGAGGGAGGGTGAATGGTTCGGGTGTGTACTTAACATGATATAGTGAGGGAAGGTGATGGTTCGGGTGTGACTTAACATGGTATAGTGAGGGAAGGTGATGGTTTGGGTGTCGACTTAACATGGTATAGTGAGGGAAGGTGATGATTCGAGTGTGTACTTGACAATGATTTTGCGAGGGAGGGTGATGGTTCGGGTGTGTACTTGACAATGATTTTGCGAGGGAGGGTGATGGTTCGGGTGTGTACTTGACAATGATTTTGCGAGGGAGGGTGATGGTTCGGGTGTGTACTTGACATGGTATAGTGAGGGAAGGTGATGGTTTGGGTGTGTACTTGACAATGATTTTGCGAGGGAGGGTGATGGTTCGGGTGTGTACTTGACATGATATAGTGAGGGAAGGTGATGGTTTGGGTGTGTACTTGACAATGATTTTGCGAGGGAGGGTGATGGTTCGGGTGTGTACTTGACATGATATAGTGAGGGAAGGTGATGGTTTGGGTGTGTACTTGACAATGATTTTGCGAGGGGAGGGTGATGGTTCGGGTGTGTACTTGACATGATGTGAGGGAAGGTGATGGTTTGGGGGGATGGTTGACATGATTTCGAGGAGTGTGTGTACTTGACATGATTGTGAGGGAGGTGATGGTTCGGGTGTGTACTTAACATGATATAGTGAGGGAAGGTGATGGTTCGGGTGTGTACTTGACAATGATTTAGCGAGGGAGGGTGATGGTTCGGGTGTGTACTTGACAATGATTTTGCGAGGGAGGGTGATGGTTTGGGTGTGTACTTAACATGATATAGTGAGGGAGGTGATGGTTTGGGTGTGTACTTGACAATGATTAGCGAGGGAGGGTGATGATTCGAGTGTGTACTTACATGATAATGAATTTGATTGCTGAGCGGGAGGTGATGGTTCGGGTGTGTACTTGACAATGATTTTGGGGGAGGTGATGGTTTGGGTGTACTTACAATGATATTGGAGGGAGAGTGATGGTTTGGGTGTGTACTTGACAATGATTTAGCGAGGGAGGGTGATGGTTTGGGTGTGTACTTAACATGATATAGTGAGGGAGGGTGATGGTTTGGGTGTGTACTTGACAATGATTTAGCGAGGGAGGGTGATGGTTTGGGTGTGTACTTAACATGGTATAGTGAGGGAGGTGATGGTTTGGGTGTGTACTTGACAATGATTTTGCGAGGGAGGGTGATGGTTCGGGTGTGTACTTGACAATGATTTTGCGAGGGAGGGTGATGGTTCGGGTGTGTACTTAACATGGTATAGTGAGGGAAGGTGATGGTTTGGGTGTGACTTACTGTATAAGTGAGGGAGGTGATGGTTTGGGTGTGTACTTGACAATGATTTGCGAGGGAGGTGATGGTTGGGTGTGTACTTGACAATGATTTTGCGAGGGAGGGTGATGGTTTGGGTGTGTACTTGACATGGTATAGTGAGGGAGGGTGATGGTTTGGGTGTGTACTTGACAATGATTTTGGAGGGAGGGAGATGGTTGGTGACTGACATTATGTGAGGAGGTGTGTTGGTGTGTATTACAATGATTTAGGGAAGGAGGGTGTGCTATGATATTCGGGATGTGTTGTGCTTGACAATGATTTAGAGAGGGAGGGTGATGGTTCGGGTGTGTACTTGACAATGATTTTGCGAGGGAGGGTGATGGTTTGGGTGTGTACTTAACATGATATAGTGAGGGAGGGGGTGGTTCGGGTGTGTACTTGACAATGATTTAGCGAGGGAGGGTGATGGTTCGGGTGTGTACTTGACAATGATTTTGCGAGGGAGGGTGATGGTTCGGGTGTGTACTTAACATGATATAGTGAGGGAGGGTGATGGTTCGGGTGTGTACTTAACATGATATAGTGAGGGAGGGTGATGGTTCGGGTGTGTACTTGACAATGATTTAGCGAGGGAGGGTGATGGTTCGGGTGTGTACTTGACAATGATTTAGCGAGGGAGGGTGATGGTTCGGGTGTGTACTTGACAATGATTTTGCGAGGGAGGGTGATGGTTTGGGTGTGTACTTGACAATGATTTTGCGAGGGAGGGTGATGGTTCGGGTGTGTACTTAACATGATATAGTGAGGGAAGGTGATGGTTTGGGTGTGTACTTGACAATGATTTAGCGAGGGAGGGTGATGATTCGAGTGTGTAATTGACAATAATTTAGGGTGGGAGGGTGATGGTTCGGGATGTTCTTGACAATGATTTAGAGAGGGAGGGTGATGGTTCGGGTATGTACGTACAGCTGTACCTATACGGATGGTATTCTGTAGACTTTCCGATATGGTCACGTTGAGCAGAAACAGTATCCCCAGCCAGAATAGTTTGGCGACCATTTCATCTGTGTGGACGGGAGTACGGGTCCGTGGGGCCCGTCCTCAGCAAACAGTTCCCGGGGGCCGGGAATCAATCCTCTTAAATTAACTCTCACTTAACACTTCCCGTGGAAGCGGGAATCAACTTTCAGTAAAACAGTTTCCGTGGATAGGGAATAAACTCTCAAAGAATATTGAAAAGCACTTTCCGTATCACATATACTCTCCAGTATGTAGCGCGCACATACAACACTTATGTCTCAATTGTGTGTAATCTGGTTAATCCGGACTCCAAGTCAACTAGCTCCATCTCCAACAGGCTGTAGATTCCGCTCCTCCCGCTGTGGCTGCTAAAATAAAACGAAAATATGTTAAAATAACTCAAAAAAAGATTTATGACATTTTCGAGTCGAATTTGTAAAGGTCATAAAACATATGAGAATTCTAAGCTTAGTGAATTATACCAAAAACGTGTTTCGCTACCCACCGGTACACCTCACACTGCCATGTACTTGAAAGTATACATCGTCACACGACAAAAACTATTAACACCTTCTTACCCTATCCTTTAAAATCTAGATCGAATCAGAGACAACCTCTGGCATTAAATATAGACATTATATGTCTGGAGTACTGCTTGTATGAGCGCGACAACCATCGGTGATTTTGTAAACGATTTTCTTCCAAGATGTTAAGAGGAATCAACCAGTGTACAGCAGTAGATATATATATACATGTTCCGACAAACAGGTCAGTCTTAAGGGTGTTATACGCTTTATCTAAATAACTTAAATGTTGGCGATCGAGTCGCGGTCAATCAACCGTGGTCATGTCACATATTCAATCTTATGTGCCAATTGTTGTTTTGTTTTGTTTGTATACAATCAGATCTATCCAGAATTTAGAAGGCCTTATAAAAGACAATCCGGGGATTTACCATTTCAATCAATCATTTAATTTAAATTCTAAATGTACATAAACAAAAACAACTTACAGTTACGATATGTGTGCGAGTCCCTTGAGATGCGGCGGCATTTGTTTATGTACATTTAGAAATACTGCCTTTTTAAATCAATGCCAAAAATCAAGGATTTATAAGTGAGATATACGTCCTTGCTGAAAATAGTTAATTTCGTTCGTTTTTTTCTGGAAGTTTTTCTTTTCAAATTAGTTTTAATTTGCTAATTAGTATCACTTCTTCCACGTAGATCATGTGAGCAGAAATACAATTTATATTGATCACTCTCTTAATATATATTTTTTACTAATTGTAGCTATACATTAGTATATTTCTTTCATGCTTATTGTGTTGATTCATTTGAGGAGATATTGTACGTGTCCAACATCTATATATGATGTACTGAATTGATAACACGGACAAGAATAACTACAAAGCTCGGTATATATTACAAAACATACACTGTCGATTCTAGATTGAAAAATTGTGCAAATCTTATCATGACCAGAATACTTAAATAATTTCACAACCATTTATACTGTCACGAATTACATATTGATATTAATTACATTTTTTGCGTCATGATAAATGGTTATAATTATTACATATTGTTATAATTACTTACGCGCATTTAAAATTGTTGTGTCATGCCTGCTTGAAATTCTACACTTGTATAGTTTCATATGATATTATCATATTTAATTTTTTTAAAAAACACTGTCGTAATCGGGGTCTATTTGGCTGTGTACGGAGATTTTATTAGCATTACTGGTGTTAAATTCTTAATTGCTGGTTCATTCCACTGCACAGTCTATCGCCAAGCTTCGTCCTGCCCCGCTCAGGTAGTAACAAGTCTCGTGATGTACAAAGAGGATGTTCGCTGCTCGCAACACTCGACTAAACCTAGAATACTGGAGTGAATATCGACGTATGTAAGTGATCCAACAAAGTCCATTTAATGTACAACATTGCACGTGATTCGTGATCTTGTCCCGTAAGTAATATAAAACAAAGGCATGTCAAAATACATAGTAGTACAGAAACTTTAACATCGACCCTGTTATGTTTTCATTATAAGGTTCAGCAGAATTCCGGGTCGTCTCCTATATTGAGTTATTCGGTCCAGTCCCGGTTTTATCATTACACTCCGCTGTTGATTAGCACACGTTGCACAGGCTGCGAATGGTTATGGAAGCGTTCCTGAATCCAAAACAATGTTAACTATACACAGATAGGACGGCGGTCTGTATACGCGTCAAAAAGGCCCCTTGGCAATTCTCATTTTGTCCAAAATGGAACTGGCAATAAAATCAGGGCTATAATTACCTAAACAAGACCACATTGTCTATGTTTTTTCGCACCAGAAATTATTCTACTCTCTATTGTTGATCGCTCTATATTCTTGTAGCTTTTATACAGCCTACAACTTTTCGTTTGCCAAAAAACTCCTTGCTGAGTTTTTATCGGTGGATGTAGCCGTCTTAAGTATACAAGCAAAAGACGTATGGTCTAGACGCAGAGCAAAACTCGTCCAACGAGTCACTACCAGAGTTTTTATCGGTGGATGTAGCCGTCTTAAGTATACAAGCAAAAGATGTATGGTCTAGATGCAGAGCAAAACTCGTCCAACGAGTCACTACCAGAGACTAAACTTAAACAGATGTCGCCTATTTGGAACATGGGACACAGCAAAGGAACTACTGCGTCACAGTATACAGTGTAGAGTATACACAAAGCAAATAGAATGTATTATACACTTTACTGAAAGGAAGTTCATAATGAACCCATAAAACACAAAAAATACAGAATAATGGAACATCACAACATGATGCAAGGGGTGTCTCTATGGGAGTCGCCTATAACTTGCATGCTGCTGTCAAGTTTAGAGAACATTGCAGAACTCCTGAATGAAAATAAGCACGACCATCCACTGTCATTCTAGAAGAAAATGGAACCCCTACAAGGTAGCATATTGCTAAGGAAACACAAAAAATTATAACTAAGTGGGGTGCTCTACACGATTTCGGAGTTGTGCATTCTTTTTCAGTTGATTATGCAGTTTACTAAAAGTATCCCACCTGCATACAATAAATGTATATAAGTTACTTCTACATTTATAAATACAACTTTACTTGAAAGCTATCGAGAAGCAGAAAAACAGAACAATACCTCCAGAATGTACCCACAGTGATAGCTCTAACGTAAAACCTAGGACATGATCGTCATAATGTTTATATCGGGTAGCTATGGTAACGAACAAGATCAAAATCTCGATCCCTTATAGTAGATGACTAAGTGATATAAATCCATGTAAAAATAAATTGATATCGCAACATGTAGAATTGTCCGTCATAAACCTGAGTGGAATTGTACAGTAACAAGTCACACTAGATAGTTGCCATTAAAGTTGCTTAGACGTCAAGGAAATCAAGCATTAAGTATGGACTTTCAGAAGTACTACGTAAGCCCTGATGAAACCTGGTATTGGTTAAGCACGGAAATGGTTGAAGTGCGAAGAAAGCAAAAGGTGTCACTCTTAAGTGGGAGATGAAGACTTAGTTTCCAGTAAATGTCTTCCCTATGTCTAGAAGTTGCACATTCCTTCACATCAACGTCAGCTCCACGGATATCTGTGTCGAATATATAAGGATGTGCTACTGAAGCACAAAGTATAAAGCTTATGGAGGTGTTTCGTCCTTATAGGACTCATCAGTGGTATCGGAGTTAATTAGTACCGAAATAACTGATATGAAAGCCATCCTAGACAGACCTACAGATATAGTATGCCCTTTAATATCACTTGTGGGATCACAAATAAATGTATAAAATGAGTAATTTTTCACGTGGTATCTGCACTTTTCGCAAACTATTCGATTTGTATCGCACAGGGATATATGCGTAGAATGTGCGATGATAAGGATTTGCGATTCGTAGTATTTGAAGTCGATATAAAAATTGTAAATTCCGAATATTTAGTTTAAAACATGCAAAATGATTACATTCAATTTAAAAAGTGTACGCAAACTCTGTTTGGATTTAATTACTTTATTCATGTTAGAAATGATCTTTTAGCTTTATAAACATGAAATGGTCATGAGAACATCTTTATGTCACCAATGTTTACGGATGCAATCGACGAATTCTTAATATTCATACGTTTTCTTTGCGTTTTTAAGGTGTAAGTTTACAAGCGTTTCAAAATGGAAACCATCATGTAAGTTTGGATATTTAATCTGATAAGATGCCACTAAAACCTTTTTTTCTTAAAACATAAACGTGATATCATTTTACGCTGTTTCATTACAGTTAATTATTCACGAAGCGATGGGTTACGGTGTTTTAATAGAGCTTTTAATGCATAATGACAAAGTTCTATTCCTATATATGACGCGCTTCGCGTTGTGTCTTAGCCGGAGATTATATTGTTCCAACGTCAAGCAACGTTTATTGGTAATAGAAATGTGTCTGAAATCCGGAGCACGTCAGCCAACTCAATCAGAATAACTAGCAACCTTGAAGGACAACAGTGCTATTATCCCAGCAGTAATATTTCAATAAAACAAAACTAAGTATGAACTACGGCAGTTTCATTAAACATTGACAGTGACTGCTAAATCAAAAGAAGAGAAGCAGGGATGCAAGTTTCAAAAACTACCAAGCTCGTTTATAATTCGCCGATCGATATTGGAAAAATTAACTCTTCTTCCGACACAAATGGAATGTTATATTAGTTGACAAAACGTTCCCATAAATGACATTTTAACCTTTATAACAATGAAGCCTTGGTAACCGAGCTTTCCTTACAAAACATAACTTGTGTAATACTCGAGCAATTTGCGTGGGAAATGAAAACACTGCTTGAAAGTCATTCGTGATATAAGATTGTACCTGTCGATTATTAGAACATTAAAACGTTAATGATGGCCGATCAGTCATATATAAACAATCCAATAACCAATTGAACTTTTGACTAATTTTTGACTGTCTTTGATGTCGTTTTATGGATCTTATTTCTTATACAGGTATCTGGAATCAACCATTCTACCATGTACGTTCATGTTCCATTTTCAAAAAGTGTTAATTTCAACAACCTTAGCATGACATATGCATCTTATAAGTCTATATTACCATCATGATTTTGCCCGCAAATAATTTAGAAGTTATCTTATGAGCATGTTAATTAATCGCATCCACCGGGTGATGATGATGGTAGGTCATGAGAAATTCCGAATACCTTAAGTCATGCGCACATAATAGATGTTACAGGATATCAGGTATTCATAGCTAACAAATCTTCTCCTGGACCTATCGGTCGAATTGGTCCATTCAATGACTAAACGACGTACAGAAGTAAACGTTTACGATAGTATAAAGTATTTTCTCAAAAACATAATATTGTATATGGTTGAATGTGATATGATGCATGTATCAATATAAAGATTGTCAAAATATCGTTCCTAAAAAGCGCTGTTGAACCGTCTGAAAGGTCGTGCAAGGAGACACAATTATCGGTTTTGCAGACATGACCACTGGTCAGTGTGAGTGGAATTAGAGCGAACTTGTCAATCTTACCTGCGATCGGTATAACGACTGTCACATTTGGATACGATTGATTACTATAACCTTAGATGTACATACGTCAGTAGTACCCTCAATCCCATCATGCTAATATACACACTGTATTCTGCTCACCGAATGTACATCCACCTCCGAAAAATCAATTACAACGTCTATGAAAAGAGACTCTCGTCGCCTGGCCTCTATTGCTGAAGTAAGACTATGGCTCCCGTACCGTACCTATATACGACATACACCAAAAAAGGTGGCAGGTCTTTGTGTCGTGTTGTGTTGATTCTGGTAATGCTTCACGCGGATGACAGGGATGAGCTGAAGCACGTCACGGTCTGTCGGTGTATCTCATCAGCGCGACATTTCGCAGGCGACAATAGTGATACATCTGTTACACGTTCGATTCAACACATTAAACAGAAAATAGACATAAATGCAACATTTACGGAATGCCAACTTTTTGTATGAATATCTATTAGGATGACCGCCGTGTACATATTTTATAGAAGTGTTGTTAGTATACTATATACATGTATTTATTAAACGTTTGTATCGCATGGACAGTGTATGACAAAAAATATTAATATCTGTTGAATTATACATAGTTCATAAAACTTAAGTATCTACAGCATACGACATCATTATACCGTATTTGTATTCTCTGGTACATTTTATGTCTAGTAGATATACAAAAACAAATATTTGTGAAAAAAATATGTAGACTAACTTGTGTGTGTAACTACAAATCACATTGTCGTAGACTAACTTGTGTTTGTAACTACAAATAACAATGTCGTAGACTAACTTGTGTGTGTAACTACAAATCACATTGTCGTAGACTAACTTGTGTGTGTAACTACAAATCACATTGTCGTTGTGTGTAACTACAAATCACATTGTCGTAGACTAACTTGTGTGTGTAACTACAAATCACATTGTCGTTGTGTGTAACTACAAATCACATTGTCGTAGACTAACTTGTGTGTGTAACTACAAATAACAATGTCGTAGACTAACTTGTGTGTGTAACTACAAATCACATTGTCGTTGTGTGTGTAACTACAAATCACATTGTCGTTGTGTGTAACTACAAATCATAATGTCGTAGACTAACTTGTGTGTGTAACTGCAAATCACATTGTCGTTGTTTGTAACTACAAATCACATTGTCGTAGACTTACTTGTGTTGTTTTTTTATTCTGCAGTTTGCTGTAATCAGAAGCAAGAAAAAGTGGATCAACTGGTTCTATAAGGAGGCAATAGGAAAGATAAAGAGACACACCTTATTGATTTACTCTCATTACAACGCTAAAAGCAAGACAATATTTTGTCCTGTCACTGGTATCCTTTCTTCCCCTTAAACATTGACTCAAATTCGTACATGCAACTTTGTATGATTTCTGTACAAGGTCGTAGACTTACTTGTGTTGTTTTTTTATTCTGCAGTTTGCTGTAATCAGAAGCAAGAAAACGTGGATCAACTGTTTCTATAAGGAGGCAATAGGAAGGATAAAGAGACACACCTTATTGATTTACTCTCATTACAACGCTAAAAGCAAGACAATATTTTGTCCTGTCACTGGTATCCTTTCTTCTCCTTAAACATTGACTCAAATTCGTACATGCAACTTTGTATGATTTCTCTACAAGGTCAATGCAACATTATAACGCCAATTGCTCACTATACGTAATTATAATTTCATAAGATAGCAATTACTTTTAGCTTATTTTTTCAGTTGAGCCCGTCACATACACTCGAAAATGCCAGTGAACCGTATCAGTAGTTCGTCATTCTGAGACTCAAAGCTACTTTTAACGGCCACAATTGAAAATGGGATATATTTGAATTAAAATATATGCAAACAAAATATACAAAATCGTGGGTGTTTACTGCAGATTAATAATTAAAAATTTCTAGGAAAATATACCTCAACATTGGTCAATGATAATAATTAGAGTAATCTGTTAAAATGTCGTTATCCTTACTTTCTAGGAACCATTTTATCCAAACCTAGAGCGATAAAGAAGAGAACACTCACCTGTCATATACCATCAACGAAACGCGAAGAATGTTTCTTATCGTTTGTAAACGTTTGGAATACTCACAAATCAGTGTCTGCATACAGTGTAATTAGTGGGCAGATATGTCTGCACAGCTGTCATCGTATGATTTACATATTGACATGCACTTACACACCATGTGTACAAACAGGATGCGCCACTAAGTAATTATTCTTAACATCTTATAATAAGATTTCATAATATTTTCTCAAGCAAGGTAAACAGCGACTCCCGGATTTTTTTATCCTAGTTAATCACATATTGATGTTATAAGTATTAACCGCAGGGAAGGAACCATTGCTAACGTTGTGTTGCCAATATCTCGTACGGGATGTCTATATTTGCATCGAACGGGCCTGCCAAATTAAAGGACCATATTGTCGTGTTGCCGATATCTCGTACGGGATGTCAGAGCACTGGACGGTACTGTGTCACAGGGCACTACATAAACCGTAAACTTTTACTGATTGGATTGGTAGGAGACTAATACAATATGACAATGTAGGATATAATGATAGAATAATGTAATTATATAGTGCTTTAATGGACTAACCTAATACCAGATCGACAAGCGTTATCAGAAGTGCTTTTAACAGGGTTAAGTATTATTGTTGAGAATTCCGCTAATGTTAACAAATTCAGCCGTAGATGGCAGTTATTTTGGATGATAAACGTGTGGTAGATTACTCAACAGCTGTTTCAATGATATAATTGTGTATAATATGATATCGCTACATTGTTGGTACTTGACCTACTTTTCATAATTCTTTTATTATTCTATATGAGATAATTGCTCTTTTATAAATATGCATGTCTTGTAAACTCCAAACAACACTTAACAAACATATTTGTTCACGCAGATTCTGTAAACGGACATGTTTTAGCGAAAAATAGATATTTTTTGCACTTTTTGCTTCAAAAATATTGTACTAGTTATGATCGCCCTCAGTTTTATTATCAGGACCGTTTAATACATCAATTATTACAATAAATACCTTTACAGTATTCAGATCCCCATCATTAGTGTAAAATATCCCATTGGCATTATCTTCCAAGAATAATTCTCTAAAATACATATTGCATTCAATTCGGTATTATACACCAGATTGTGAATAAATAATATAATATGTTGTACAAGTACAATGTAGATTGATATGACAACTTGAGGTATGTAACAATATCATTTGGCAAATGCGGCTCATTTTGCGTTTCGTTTATCTAAGAGTGCAGAATATGTTTTCAAAACTTCCCGAAACAATATAATTGTTCACAAGACCATAAAGATTTAGTGTTTAGATATTATTATCACAATATTTGACATATATATTTCTGATAAGTAATAACAAATCACAACTAAGCAGTCTGATATATCTAAGCGATATTCCATCTGGAGTATATCTCCAGCGTTCTATCGGTATGTTGTATTATTCTCAGGGTGTGAAACAAATGTTCACACCATTAATATAGGTATATAACAAGACAAGAAAGGTTCCTTTGAAGTCCTACAATCCCCCGATCTTCATTTCTCTCCCGAATATAGACTGCTCCTGTCCTTACGCTAAATTAAACATATTAAGTAATGTTTTGTTAACTATCTTTGTTTTAATAGGGGCTTTGATGTGGATTAGCTCTGGGTGAAACGTTGAATAAATGCCCATCTTTAACACAACGAGGAAAGACCTAGGATCAAGACCCACTGAACCCTTCTAAGATAAGTGTAATCCTTACGTAATGTTTTAAGGCAATATGGTGAGCATGCAGTAACACTCAGTACGCCTATCTGTTTAAATCTAAATACGTTCTGTGTAAATATCAAACTTATCAAACCCATTACGGTTACATCAATTTGAGGTTTTGATGTAACGTTATGATAACATATATCCTATGTAACCTATCCTATAAATATTTTCTAAATATGTTTAAACATCTGTTTATAGAATCGGGTGAGCAATCCATGTTACGATACCGAGTTACGTAAATATTATGTTTGTATACATAACCCGACCGTGCCAAGGAAAGCATGCGATTAGTTTATGTCAGCACATCAAATAATTCTGTGTAAATATGTAAACTTTCAATGTTTTACCCAACAGCTGAGAAACAAATTATATCAACTTATATTAAACACGCATGATGGCGTGGATTGAAGCGCTGGAAGGAACTTACTGTGATGGCGTTATGTATCAGGAGAAAAACCTATGTTGCTGAGTAGTACCGCCAAATGCAGAACCAACCATTGCAATAACCTGCCAGAACTGACGACATTTCAAATTGTTCGGTTCGATGGTAAATACAGAATATGATATTAAGATTTTTAAGAGAAACTTCTGAATAACTGTTTACAATTTTCGTAAACTAAAATTGTAAAAAGTTATTCAGATTTTCACTATGATCTGTTTCCTACACCAAACATACATCTGTCAAAATGTCTAAGTATGGTATCATGACCAAAGTACCTCCGACTTCTTCCCTGGCTGGAACCCAACACTGAGGGTATATCAATAAAAGAGATCGTACGCCATGTCTTAACATTACTCGCTAAATCTCAAACCATGTTTTGCAGCTGAAGAAAGCTGGAGTTTCGCAGATACAAAAAGCATACAACCTAAGGTAGGTGCCCAGCTGGTCCAACAAATGTATATCGAAACACGTTTGAAAAAAAAGTTGTATACATTATTTACCATAAAGAACTGAAGTCACATCTTGACGTATTTCTTATTTTATCATAAAAACAACATATGTTTTGTTTTAATCAGTTACAGATATAGGTCAAAGAAACTAGGGCATGTATCAATAAGATCGACTGCATTAAGCATTACTAGCATGAAACTCAACGAATATGTAAATTAATGCAATATGTCTACTGCTGGTTAACATATCACAATGTAGAGATGTAGAGATATATTTAACACAGACATATATCGACATTTGAGATATTTTCTCTACTTCTGTAAATGTTGAGTTAAATGCAGTTATCGAACATAAGATAACCATCACTATGTAGATTTAGTTTCTAAGAGATACTAAGTCCTTTATCAATTTTGACATCTAATGTTCGCTGACGAATCGTACTTACAAATCCTCATCGTACCCCATAGTCTAGTGCCAGCTTCATTTTCATCTTGATATTCGTCAGTATAATTACCCAATGATGAAACGCCTTGGAACCTCAAATAAAAGCTAATTCGTCCGGCAGTTATTTGTAACCGTCATTACTTGATTGGCAAACTCATTGCCATGATATGCTAAGGAGCTATTACTGACAGCACTGGGATCACGTGAAATTCGTCGAGCAGTGATAACTATATCTATCATTTCTGATACTCTATGATGCTATTCTCAAAGTGAATTCCAAGCACTCTTCCTTATATTCCTGATGCGGCTTAGGTACATTTACTCATCATAATACAGGTATTAGGCCACTAGATACCTGATGGCAATATATAAGAATAAATAACGGAAAGGTAACGGCAGAGTAGTAAGATACAGGAATGTAAAGTACTATAGAGTCGGTTATTTTTGTGAGGATTTTTCACGAATTCTTGGGATAACCATGGTCGCGTTTCATATGTGTAGATTCTATAATTATTTTTTTAGCATTAGATTTATTCTTTTAAGAAATAAATTGCGATTTTTGTTCAGCTACATGGTACCAGGAAATATTCATCCCTAACAATTTCAAACGTACTTTCAAATTTTTTTTAGTCATTTTGATGAGAAATATAAAGAATCAATATTCCCTATGATGAACGATGGTGCCATATACGGGGAAAATAGTTCAAACGAGCAATAGTGATTCGCCTTTTCAAATAAAACGAAAGCTGAGAAAACAACTATGGGTTCCAATAAGTTATTTTTATCAAAGAAAATGAGTCTTTAGGTGACATTATTCGAATATTCAAAATGATGTAATAATGATACACATGTAAGTTATCGATTGTTTACATGTCAGCCCTTTGTCATCAGTTAACATCTCCAACAGCAGACAAAACCGCTGACTCCGTCAAGATTGTGTGATTCACGTAGACTAATGTGTTTGCTAAATGAGAATATTTTCACAAGCTATATTGCTTGTATATATTGCTTTTACTTCCTGGTTCATGCGAGCTATATGTTTTGTCAAAAATTAAAAAAGTGCTTCACTTAAAATGTTCCTATACATATAATACCAAAGTCTTGTTTCTTCGAAGTAAAAGTTTTCGGAAGTTAATGCCCTGTATACGAACTAAAACTGTTACTTATGATATCTATATCACAAAATGTAACAAAACTCGAAATCGAAATGTGGATTCACAATTTCCAAATGAAACGTCCTCAGTGCATGTGCACCGCACTCATGCTTGTCGGTAGTTAAATATCTGCTATTATAGCTGATAGATGCACTATGCGACTCTAAGTAGATTTCTTACCAAATGTATTATTCGGCATGTATGGCTGACACATTACCGAGATAATGACAAAAAGAATTGGTTTTAAATTCATACTAGATACACTCTTAAAATGTAAAGTTCCAAGTCGTTCTGACTTTATCCAAAATGCATGCAATTTTAATGGAACAAAAGTAATATAGACTCTGTAATCATTAACATATAAGGACGATTCCAATTTAGATCAATAAAATATTCTAAAATGTCAGCAAAAATGATAAATAAATCAACCTAGAGAAAGTTTCACTTTTTTCTACCAATTCGTTATTTCACCTTACCAACACAAGGGGTTCGAAAGCAATTATCGAATCTCGTCAGACGAACAATAAAGATACCAGTGGTACTCCGTATCCTCGTAAAACAGACCATTCCAGAACGTACTTGTTGAACGCCTGTCACTCTCCGGAAAGGTTTTCTACTTCAGCATTCGGCAAAACATAGTTACTGTATGTCTACATAATATGTATATATACTCGTACTATGTTTCTAAGTGGTATAGCAGGGTGTTTATTTATATAACTGGCGAGAGGCAATAGTCGGTAACGATGACAACACAGAGTATAAAACGACAATAAACAAGTGCTTTGTGTGGCTAACCAGCGAGAGTATTTAGACAAACAGTTAAGGTCACGCCTTATAAACTAGATATACGACTGCGAATTATTGATGTAACAATAATAGGTATAGTATCAATTGTCTTAAGACAAGGACTACAGTCGCCATGTAAACAAAAAAAAAAAACATTAGTAGTTGACTTTGAATATTCTCAATGCGAAAAATGTAGTTTGATAATGGTATTCATATATTCTTAACCGCGATACTTATAAGTACACCCATTTAAGGGAAACCTTATTATTGGGATATCAGTTATCCTTTTGTACATCACCTTACATCTGTCGTTTTGTTATGTTTCGTTTATTCCACAGTCGATTATTATACGCAAAAATGAATCTTCGCGAAATATTAAATTCGATGATTATTAGAGTATAATCGCGAAATAAATTCTCCAGAAAGTAAGTTGGTATGCTCGTCATAGTTAATCTCAGGCGTGTTTAATATTCTAAAGATGTAAATTAGTTTACTGTCGTAGCCTTAACACTGGTTAAAGTTATATTGATTACAGCTTTAGGAGCCTACTTCGTTATCGGTTGAAATTATATTCTTTGATGTTAATAAATTCATGTATTGACCACGTCAAACAGCTATAGTTGTCTTATAATACTATTAAAGATCTAAACCTGAGTGAATGTCTCCTCCTGATACAAGGGGAGGAGATTAAGAGACAGTAGAAGTTGAAGTGGGGCCAGGTTTTCTATTAGTTATACTATAGCTCCATAACTACGCGTCGTCCCGGAGGAAGAATGTCGACATAGACCTTGCAATAAGCTTATAAACTAATGTTCAAATGTAAAATATTTAATGGCAAGCTGTAGACTGCAAATGCAAAAAAAGTAAATAACCCTGCACGACAGGTCATAATACGGAATCGGTAGAAGAAATAAGATTTGTGTGATATAAGAAATACACAGTGATGAGGACAGAGAAAATACACTAAGTCTTGACTGATTTGTGACAGGCAGTTAAGTCCATTGTGCTCTAGGGAAACACTAAACCACCATTGTCTTCCTTGCTTCCCAATGTTGTTTTCAGCCCTAACATACAAGTCTTATTTTGTGATGGTTCGAGTCATGGGTCATAGTTGTTACAGAATGTGTGTTGTTTACATAGATACTGTATTACCTAATCATCAATTTATAAACTGTCAATTAATTGAAATTAGGAATTATTACTGTTCGCGTTTTATTCATTGCATTCGAATAACCACGTAGTCGATTACTTTCGCGATCACTTCGCAATTTTCACTTAGTACATTATGTATATAAGTAATATCGCTATATGACTATGATTACAAGCTTGTACATTTATGTAAGTATGATTTAGCTATTATATAGAGTTTAACAGATAAAATCCACATGACTGCTGAGTGAAATCGTAAAAACAGTTTGTCTCCACGAAACTAATCAGTACACGTTAGATTATGATGTAGAGGTCTCCCCATTGATGTAAGCAGTGGCTATGCCTTGATATGCGGTTCCAATATTCCGTTATATCTATTCAACTTATTCACTATAATTTATGGTATTACTATATATATACCGTAGAGATAATACTATAAAATGTGAAATACTCACTGAAGTAAACATTTACATACATCTTGCTACTACATGGAATTAACTGCAGTACCTCCAAAGGTTATATTGAAATCATAACGAAGTTTAGCTTAGATCTGTATAAACTACCATAATATTATGTAGAATTCTTGGCGTGCATGGAATAAACCATATCGATCTTCTGATAACATCTCAAAATGCAAACAGTAATCGTATAATCCACAAATCAAATTTGACATAAAACATAGAAATGTTTCTATGTTTTAAGTCAAAGCTACATCGGTATTCTTCAGTGAAGCGAACGAAATACCAACATGAGTAAAATACAAACATATATCTCCAAACATAACACAAACTAGCACACACGCCGATACCTTATGGGTGGAAATCACGCCAGGAGCAATGGATGGTATCGTAATCCAAACTACAATGATTTAACACAAAGTTTTTACAAGTAAAATATCCCTCAGTGAAAGTATAGGTACATTCTCCTCCACCGTGCACGTCACAAATTAGGGAAGCTTATACACGAGATACACTCCCTCACTATCATAGCTCTCCTCCGCTCTACTGTGTGTTGTCAGTATGGGTAGAACTAGTCAGAGTTACTGCCTTTGCCAAAGAGTTTTCTCCATCTGCAGTCCGTAGTAGTATAATGAATGCCATATCCTAGTGATATCACGTTACAGACAAATGTACGCAAGTCACAGCGTTAGTGGTCTAATTAGCCTTGGCACTAGATTATTTCTTCTGTCCATTCTAATGACACCTTTTTCAACAATGCTTTATGCACGAGGTCATGTCCGATGTTGATATCTCGCTCCACAGACTGGTGGTATATAATCGCTATCCCACCACTCCACGGGGATTCTTTCGCCACTGGACGCTGGGAGATAAAAAAAAAACCACAATATCCAATAACTAAAGAAGAAGAAAATAAGCTTCCCAAATTATCCAGAAAACATGTGTCTGCGAACGGTAATGGAGACAAATGTTTTGGTGGTCACAAAATATCCATGAAAATATGAACGCCACGATTAATGTTTGATGTAGAATGATGGTCGGTACTTAGGGTACAGAGATGATTAATAGTCCTATCATGATCTGGCAGATTTACCGATTAAATCTTGACTGTGTCAATCTATAGACATGGTAAAGGTAAACATTGTCGTTTTAGGAGTTGTGTATTCTGACGGTTTGTCTTGCGATATTGATAACTATTATTATTATTATATTGTTATTAATTATTCAATAGTATATCTATTCGATATGAATGCAATCTGGGCGAGAGATAAACTAACTAACACTAACGACCACTTGTCGAGTTGTTAAAATCTTCAGAATCCAAAACTAGTCCTTTCATTCTGGGTCGCGTGCTCGAGGACCACGTAGAGCATTGAGTGGACACATTTTCCCTGGGTTTTCAGTGATTTATCTACCAGCAAAATGTTCATTATTCTAATCCTCCGTTTAGGAGCACGGAAAACAAATAAACGCAGACACCATTATATTTTTACATAAACTCTTTTTTCCATGCCGTTTGGTTAATGGTACACTTGTTTTGAAATTAGAATTGCAAAAGCAAAAATTGAAATCTACGCGGGGCAGTTTTCGATGGACATTCAACTGGCAAAGGACATAAACATTTACAAACGCACAGGAAAACGTGCGATGGCGATGCATGTTTGAATTAGCAATTGCAAGTGTGTGCAAATACATGCTTCATAAGTAGTGTAAATAATATTTTTTTAATCGAGATACCGCATGTACACATACGTTATAATTTGAATATTGAATGATTAAAATAAGTGGTACATCCAGACTATTAACCAGGGTGTCATTAACCATTGTCATTCTGCTTAACGTGATGCTTTACATTATTATTTTATAATTTACAATATAATATTTGGTTTATGACCTCGTTAGTTGTGCATGTAACCTATAAATGTCACCAATTTTACATGAAATGAACTTTATTATTGTTTGTCGTTACATGACTGGCTGGTTACGGGAATGTATGGCCGGCGTTTCGCCGTACGTTAATTATAGTCCAGTTATTACCCCGTGTTTTGTTTTGCTCCAGAGGACTGCATGAACTTTGGACGGCGATCAGTAAAGGTCAGAACAGCTCGTATATTTCACCACTCACCACCTCCCTCAGACAGCCATTTAGCTGTTTAAACTAGTGATGCCTACCCAGAACTAACGTACTCTGTGTTGCCATAGTAATAAAGTAATTATAAACACAATTGAAGATATCATTGTCACCAAACATATCCTTCTACGTTGGCGTTTTATCTTTTCTCATATTCTTATTTTCCTAATGCCTTCCTTAACATTGCCCACCAGGTTTTGGCCTTGAGAGGAGCGTTCGTCCTTTACAAGATGACTCTTGAAACACACCATTCTCTCTAAAGGCACCGATACTTGAAAACGTGTATCGTATCGTTCTTAGAGATAGATAGTTATAAAAGGGATATTTTCATCATCAGCAGCACTGTACACGGTCATTAGTATTTTTTTTCAACGATGAAACTGATGGTGACAAATGAATACATAACAATAGTACACGTATGTTTATTGTTTTAAACACAAAGTTTTATTGGTGCACTGTGATACCTCTTATACTTATACTCATACTTATGAATAGTGATGATACCATTGATGCTAATAGATATGATATACCTTACATTACAAGAGTAAATGCTTTACTGTAACTGTTTATCTTCAATTTACTTTATGACGTTTTCACTTAAGGATGGCGACTGTTGGCCTAGATCCCTGATGTCAACAGCGTCGGTTCCCTATTGTTCCCAATTACCAATAATGAAAGCAATGGTTAATGTAAAGGGCACACCGCTGTGTCATTTATGTCACGGAGAAATAAATAGATTTGTAACAACTAAATTGTTTTCTCATCTTGCGATTTATACTGTTCTCTACTCAAATGTTTCCACGCGAGCAATCGCTAAGCAATTACATTTACTTCTTAATTCAGCAATTTGAGAACTTTTTTGTAATAAATTCATTCGTGAATGCATCTTGGAATCTTCGGGATAATCTCGTGTTGTGTTGAAGACATAAGAATAGGTTTTCAGAAACATGAGGTGATAAATTTAAAACTGATTTTAATGGGACCATACCGTTTTCAGTGGCCTCCATAAACATGTTTGATTGATTCCACGTTTTATGTTCTGTATACAGCCAGCGTCATTTAAGGAGGTTTAATAGGCAAAAAGCCGGAATCATTATAGAAAAACCACCGACCATAGGCCAGTACGTGGCAACTGCCACACATGGAATTCGAACTCGTGACCCATAAGTGGAGGGTGTGTAGTAATATTTCGGAACATTTAACAAAATCAATCACATATTTAGACACTTCTAGATTAGTTTCTGACAGGTTATATATATTCAATATACACAGGCATGTTAACATTTTAAAAATTAAAAAAAAAAGAATCTTTGTTAAAACAGACCAAATGCGGAAGTCGAATTAAAACTTATATATCGATTTTGTTTGGAATATGATGTGTCTGCATAAAATTATTTTTTAATGTGTACGATACAATACTGATTCATCTGGTTTTGTCATTTACGTCTTTGCATAAGTCAGAACATACATGTAGCTTAGAGCTAGTAAAGTAATATTTGGTCGATACAATATTCATTTTATATTTTCAGTACAAATATTGTAAAAACTAATATTGCTAAAAATCTTCTTCTTCTAACAGTAAATATCATAAATTGTTTTCCTGTTGCATTTATCATTTGGCCCTAAACAGCTTTTTACAGTACATTCCTGGTCGGTGTACAGTACATTCCTGGTCGGTGTCGGTCCCTTGTGTATTTTCTCAATCTTTAATGATTATTGGATCCAGACTCAGTACGTCCTTGGATAACAATGACTGTGTATATGACGTTAAATGAAATAAACCTATAAGCATACTAGATCTGACAACTTATTTCTATAGAACAATATACAATTGATTCCTATTCGTTAGCTATTTATTCTGCCTATAAACGTTATAGAAATACAGCAAAAGTCATTTATAAGCGAAATCCTTTCAAATATCATATTACTTCTTTTGAATATTTGTTTTCTATTTTTTTTTTTTTTTAAGACATTTTATAGAAAATGCCAGCAAAGCTTTTAAGCCATCTTAAATTCACCTTATTTGAAATCTCAGACAAAAAGTTTTTTTTTTTTTGTTTTTTTTTAAACCCCAACTTTTTCCGTGGAAGACCAATCTATCTAAAGATATTGATATTGGCGACATGAAATAGAACCTTTGACATACTTGTGTATTGTGTCTTTCAATCAAATACATCGGTATGTTGTTTCTACCATAATGATAAACGTTTAATAAAGCGTGCAGTCGATCAAAAGAGAGCCACGATGTCATTATAATGATAGATATTTAGTTGGGTCCTATACCATGTAAAAGCCCGTCTGTTACCAGCTAATGCATGCCTATGTCAATAGCTTGTTCTTTATGATAAATCTGTCCCATCACAGAGACAAGCATCTATTGAGCTAACTATTCAAAGTAAAACAAATAGCAATGTAATAATGCATGGTTGCCAAACGTATAACTTAACATCATACTGTATCAATCAAGTATTCCTTCACTTCGCGTCAATAATGAAATCATTAAAAATCAAAATGTTTATATAAAAATGCATTAAACTGCCCAGTCAATGTTTATATACCAAGAAAAAAAGAAATATATATAATCAAAGTCTGAAAGAAAAGACAGCTTCTACATATAAGTCCTATAAACCCTATATTATATACGTTTGTGCATTTTCTTTCCATTTTATTCACATCCTAATTCCATCAATATCCAATGTCGGGAAAGAAAACTCGACTAAACTGTCTTGCCGCATTGTTCCGAAGGCGCCAAATAGCTTGGTATTTTTCCCCATTCACAGCGTCTACTATTTCTGGAAGGTCATTGTCTGGTGCCTTGGTTTTGACTGATACCCTCTCCTGCTTTGGTACCCCGGGGATTCCAAACACATTGCCTTCTCAAAAACAACCAGAAGGAATATCAGATTTCGCCAAACAATAACATTTTAACATCCACTTCCTCTTTTTTCAAAATGTTTCAATCTACTCAATAGGAGGAACAATCTTGAACGATGTAGGCACGTAATGTTTTATACGTAAACAAAATAGAGATGGATTCTTTAAACTGGCTGTAATAATAACAAGCTTATCCAACCACCTCAAAAGGAAATACAAAATGTACCATGGGAACCGAATGATGTACCAGAATAACTCGAGTCAGAAAATTTTACCACAAAAAGCACATTATTCCATTTTGGTTCCCATGACCATTGGGTCAAACATAATCGTATCAGTTCTCAAATATTGCTGTTCATGGTTCTACATGATTCATTCTAACTGTGCGATGTGGCTAAAATCACTACAAGAACCACAAAGGAATCTTTACAGGCAACATTATTTCAAATTGATGAACAATAGGTTCTTGTGTTTCAATTTTAAATCCGAGGTCCGTATATGCTTTAAGTTGAAAATCATTGTGTTTTATAGACTTTGATTTGGATTTATTTTTAATCTATGTAATATTGATCATATTTATTTTTTATAAATATCTGTGTACCATTAACTTCCAGTTTGATCTTTTATTGCAAAGGAATAAAAATGGTGAATATGAAACTAATTTTCCCAATGTTTCCTCCGTACATATGATATCAATATCAAACTATTATATTTGTCAATTATGCCATTATTGTATACTACATGTATGTATATCATTTTGTCACATTGATATTTAAAATAATAATGATACGATACACAAAAAGTATGGATGTAAAAGAATTTCGTTTGCTTGATATGCAATTTTATGAATTGAATGTGATAATTTCTCGTTTTCAAATTGATCCTTTGAGGAGGATTTTAGTAAAAATCAAATGAAATACAGTCAAATCTCGATTTATCGAAGTTCAAGGGACCGGAAAACTTATTCATGGTTTGAATTAGACTTACGTTTTCTTTTACCATGACTGGCAAGATAAAAACGTATAGAAAAAATCACGTGTATTGTTATCATTAGCAATACATTATAAACAAGACTTACATATTAATTAAGTTAACCCGTCATCGAGTGTCAATTACCTATGATTCTATAACAAATGGCCCACGAAAAAAGTTCGACACATCGAAAACCTCGATACATCGAAAACTTCGATTCATAAAATTTCGATTCATACATGGGTTTGTAAGTAATGTAATAAATTGGAGAAATTGGGGACCAAGCAAAAAGTTCGTTACAGCGAGAATTTCGGCTCATCGAAGTTCGAATCATCGAGGTTTGCATGTATACTAAAATTAAGGAAAACCTTCAGACAGGGAAAATTACTTTAGATATTTCAGCGTAGATCATCTTTATAGAAACACAGATATTGTTTTTCACCATCTATAAAGCGTGTTGCTACGCAAAGTTAACGCATGTGTGAATGTTTAGATACAGACATAATTTTGCATCATTAGATAAAGTATGTCTGTGTAAAGGATTAATAAGTTTTGTTCTGTGTTACCGAACTACACGAACATGTGGTATACAAGCTGTGATGTACTCATATATATTAGGATGTTAGGATGTCGTCATTTCGAAGACGTCATAATGTCATGTCTGGCGTTGAATCAGGACAAAGGACGTTGATTAGTCTAGATGGCCTAATTCCACTGCAACAACGCCATACGTTGATTGTGTCATGTGTATTGGTACTGTAAGACTGGCACACAAAAAATGAAACATATTACGGTGTATCACATAGGTATTATACAATATTATGTAGATCAAAATTAGTTGTTACATGTTTCTGAATATTCAAACTGAAAGTTATTGTATGTGGAAATGCAATAAACGTCTACATTTGTGCTGTGTCTATTGCTCACCTTTATTTCGGAGAACACAAACGAGGCTAATATCCCAAACATCGTTAAACGATAGGAAACATTAACATTTAGCGCTGTGGATGACATATTCGTTTTAACATTAAGATAGTAGACGATCGTTTGTGACAAGCGATTAACGTAGATATTTCCAGTTCCGAAACCAATAAAACAGTGTTATTACTATTCAAAGCAAATCTTAATTAGACATTCAATTCCTGTTTAAAGTGGTGTGAAAGAAAACCCGTGTATCGGTTAAGTACAAAACTACCCTATAGAAAGAATGTTTTACAGTTTGAAGGCGAAATACTGTACTCCTATTTTGTATGAGATATTACCATTGCATAATATGAGGAGTGCTTTTCGGTCACTTGAGATAACCAGCACATTATTATACATGTTTATCTTTATTTGCGACTTAGTGTTCTATGATTCAGCTATTAGAAATACTTACTCTTGTTTTGAAACCTGCATACGTTGTAGATTAATTAGAAATCTGTGTCGTTTGCCTGTCTGTGTCATAGGACCCCATTGTGGCAAGCTGTATTCTGAATTAATGCATTTTTATTTCGTTTACGGACATAAACATCTTATTCCAGTTACTCCCCAAACTTTAGATTATTTGAAAGTGTAGTTAGTATATGTCTGAAGCTTACCTCTCTAAGCCTTAGTGGGAGGGAAAGTATATATAAAATGAACATATTTTCAATATTACTTGTTTACGGTTAAATGTTTTGATGTTTACCAGAAATAATATCATCATTCCGTGTGTGGCAATTTTACCTTTAATGTTGTTCTTCCTTTACCGGGATAAACCGGGAGATTCAGTGGCGACTAAGTTGCACCATCATGTGAAAAGTAATACGCAGAAACGACATTTTAAATGCTATCATAATAAAAACCATTTTATTACAGCAATAATTTAGTGTAATAAAAGAGGTTTATTATCCAAGTATTGCTATTGTGATGGTTTATCCGAGGATTTCCCACACCGCTTACTGCAATATTCCTAACGTGATACCAAGTTTATAGGACAAAAAGTTACAACATGCAAAATAGTACGTAGTTAACTGTCCCGGATATTTATCTATTCGTTTGAGCATGCGTAGCTACCTGTTATTTTGATATGATATGTTTAGCTTTCGCAATTCATATTATTTTCCATACTTCGTATTTAACAAAGAAAACTACACAATGACACTTTTTCTGTTGAATAGTAAACCTCTGATGTGTTTGGTGAAAGTGAAAGTAACAAAGGGCATGTGGTTATAGTACAGTAAAGACAAGGTTGGAAACCTCTTTTCAGACGTACAAACTTAAGCCTCAGATTCTGCTCTAACATAAAACATGCACATATGACATATAAATAATGTCTGTAAAATCTTAAGGATGTGTTGACGAGGAACAGACTAATCTCCTCTTGTCGTCTACCGTTTTATGTCGCACATAGTACTTTGTGTATATTTCGTTTTACACGTGGTTTTCATCAGACCTCGAAGGCGCGCCTAGCAGCCCAGTTATACATGTAAAATTTAAATAACAATACGTTAGGAATACTGCAATTAGATTGAACAATATAATATTGTGAACCATTTACGCAATTACGTTACTTCGAGCTACCAAAATACAAAATATTTCGAAATCATGCATGCCGGTAAACTTTAAAACTAGTTCAGTTTGATCTATGACAGGACGTTAATAACTTAAGTCCGAGCAACAATCACTCTAATTGGATAAGACGTCGTATAAATATGTTGATATATGCATTTTAAAGAGCTACGTTTCTTAGTTTTAGTTTAAACATATTTTATTTGAACAAAGTCAAAAGGAATTAAGCACAAGTTATACAACTTAGAATTGCCCTCTCCCATACAAATGTATTTGATGTTACATAATCAAACATACAATAGCAGCATTAATGATTGTATATCAAATTATATGTACAAGAAAGAAAGAAAAAAGAAACAAACAAACATTAATAATTATTGGTAGTCACATTCGATTTGTTTAGCCATACCAGCACCCACGTTTTATAGCTACATGTAAAATTGTTTCAACATTTGACATTCAAGACGTGACTAATTCCATACAATTGAACATTAATTTTGTAAACAATCTAAAATGATATATAAATGATTTTACAATTAATATCTTACAAATACATTTTGGCATTAATTTTCTTTTCGAAAAAAATATCATGAAACAAGTTTTGACAATGAAATGCCAGCAATCATCATTTAGCAATCAGTGAATGTTGTTCGATCAAACAAAGCGATTGGTATTTCTTACATATTCTTGAATTGTCAGGCGTATGCTTTCATTATCTTTCGGACTAAGTGTATCAGAACCATTAAATATCAACTTCAAATTAATATTCGTATTATACAAAGACAATTTTCTCATAAGTATGACAGGGTGGTCATTGAACTGGTCACATTGGAAAAAATAATGAAATGCATTTTCTATAGGAAATAAACAACGACAAGATGGTGATAAAACTAAATTAACTTTGAAAAAACCAGCATTTAATGCACTGCAACCATGACGAAGTCTTGTATGCATAATATCAAGTTTTCTGTTTCCAACTGACCGTCTTCCTACATTCTTTTTCCGTTTGATTAGGGTTTTAAATTTTGTAACAGTTTCTGAAGATCTTACAGTCAAATCTAATGAATTCCAAAGCGTCACCGTACTGGGAAGAAACGATTTTTCAAATAGCACTAGGCGACACCTAGGGGATACATAATCCTGATTATTTCTTCAGTTATAAACGGTACTTTCATTAACCCTATCAGGTAAAATATCATGTAAATAAGACGGAGCTATATCATGATGAAATTTATAAAATATAATAATAATTTTTTCTGCTTCCGTCTTTCCGATAATGTGTCCCAACCAGTTTTCATATATAATGAATTTCTACTTGCGAAAGAGGTTAAACCTGTAACTATTCTGGCAGCTTCTAATTGTATTTTTTCTAGTTTTTCTGAATCTAAATTGGTGCATCCATCCCACACCTCACTCGCATATTCCAATAAAGGTCTAATAAACACAGTATATAATTTAGACAGCATATATCCCCTTTTAATGTAAATTTCAACTTGCGCAATACTGACAAATGCCGTGAGGCGGAGTTAGCGATATAAGTAATATGCGTTTCCCATTTCATATTTTCATTCAAAGTTATACCCAAGTGATTGTGTAAACCACCGTTAGTCAAAACCGTGTTATCAAATTGCAAATTAATATCTATTTCTTCAAGAGAACCGTTAAATAAAACTACTTCAGTTTTATTAGGATTGAAATTTACTTTCCATTCCCTTGACCAGCGCTCTATAATTGATAAATCATGATTTATGTGTTGTTCAATATCTTGGATGTTATTTGAAGAATACGCGAGAGAGGTGTCGTCAGCAAACATTCTTGATAAGGAAAACAAATGTTCAGATATATCGTTTATGAATATCAAAAATAACAATGGTCCAAGAACCGACCCTTGAGGAACGCCAGCTTTTAAATAACCAGGATTTGAGTAACAATCACCAATAACGACAATTTGATTTCTATCACTTATATAATCTTTTATCCAATTATAGATATTTCCCCTGATACCATATGAAAAGAGTTTTTTAAGTAATCCACGATGCCATACCCTATCAAATGCTTTTGAAATATCGAAAAATACCATACAAGTTTGTTGTTTATTTTCTAATGATACACATATATAATGATAAATCTCTAAAAGTTGGGACACGGTAGATTGTCCCGGAAGAAAACCAGACTGATACTTATAAAGAAGATTGTTATCGATGACAAAATTATGCAGATGTTTATAAATAGCCCGCTCAAAAACTTTACTTACAGTACTTAGAAGTGAAATCGTCCTGTAATTAAAGGTTAGAAAACGCTCACCCTTTTTGAATACAGGCATTACCACAGCAGTTTTCCATTGACTAGGAAATTTACACTGTCTCATGGATAGATTAAAAAGTAATTGCAAAGGAAAACACGGTTTCAGCTGTGTTTTTTTAACATTTCGTGACTAATAGTATCTTTACCAGTAGCTTTATTTAGCTTAAGAGTTGAAACAATATCTTTAACTTCTTGAACAGAAAAAAATACAGTTTCAATGGTATTTTGACATCTCGATGGAAATTCGGGTATGTTACATGGTTCATCAATAATTTCAGATATGGAATAAAAAAAACGAATTCAATAAATCAGTTTTTTTCTTGTTATCGTACACTAATGTACCATTACCACTATCATATAATGGGGGGATAGATTCTGATAAAGCAGATTTTCCAATTAGACGATGCATCAATTTCCAATATGATTTTGAATAGTGTATAGCAAAATTGTCTATAATTCCATTAATATTTTCAAAAAAGGATACTTTAGCAAATTTTTTTCATATTGATAACCCGGTTTCGTTGGTGTTTAAATCTCAATATATCACCTGGACTATTAGAGCTACGTGCTTTTTTATGCAAACGATCTCTTTTTCTAATTTCAGTACGTAATTCCGAGTTGAACCATGGTTTGTCATTTTTTCTGATAGTTACTATTTTTCTGGGTATACACATATAAGCAAAGTTTAGAAAGGAGTCAGTGAAAATTTCACAAGCTTCGTCAACGGAACAATTTTCAAATCTCTCTTGCCATGGAAATTCTCTGATTAACTTATTGAACTGATCATAGTCGGCATATTTATACAACCACATGTTACGCTGGTATGTTTTAGTAATGTTTTCTGTCAATTTAACAACCGCATGGGTAGCTGAATGGTCGCTAATTTCATTATTGACAGGAATTACAGAAGATTCAATAACATTTACAGTATCACTGACAAATATAGGATCGATAAGTGTACTAGAATGAGCAGTGACACGAGTAGGTTCATTAATCACATTAGATAAACTAAAAAGAAGAAGAAGCTCATTGAGTCTATGATTTCGAACTCTAAGTAAGTCAATATTTATATCGCCAAATATGAGAAAATTAGAACTGATACCAAAAGCACTCTCGATGGATGATTGAAAATTGTCCCAAAAAGGCATAGTTGACCCTTCAGGACGATAGACAGTGCATATAAGATAAGAACAATTTGTGAAATTTAACTCAACCCAGATAATCTCTCCCCCATCAAATTCCAAATCATGTCTACGTTTAAAATGAACATCGTTTGTTATGTAAACCATACCACCACCCCCAAAACAGTTTCTATCAAGTCTTATAGGCTCTGAATATCCCTCTATCAATATATCAGAATTTAAAACGTTTTCATCTAAGTGTGTTTCAGTTAAAAATATACATGTGTATTCATTAGCCAGCTGTTCAATATCTCCGATTTTATTGCGTATACTCCTTGCATTGAGGTGAAAAAATGATATTTCAGTTTGCTCATGCTCGAGTCCGGGATTAGTTTCAATGTCATAGCTTAGGATCAATATCAATAAAAAATGTTAAGAAATGATTATGGTTTGCTAAAAGAAGCTTATGATACTGAATATTAATGGTCATTTCATATTTCACAATCTGATTTAAGACGTTTAAAAAACAATACTAAACAAATGAAAAAGAATAGATAAAAAAGATAACATACATTTATAGTGCAGTGATTCAAGAACGCCATGGGCTTTTAAATAGTGTGTCCCAACCGCCGCTCTATATTGATCTATGTCAATACCTATTTACATAATAAAAACGACTAGCATCTATACATAGTGGAGCGACGAGACACACATTTTGAATAACCAAATGCTGGGTACTGGTATGGAACAAAGTATCAAATAAAAATGGAGACAAACAAATGAAAAACAGAGAACAAAAAAAGCAAGATAAACATAATAAGTAATCCGAAACAGATTCCTTCATTCCTTCTATCAAGAGGGATTTTCTTATATAAGTTTGTACTTCTATGCATATTGACATTTTACAAGAACATAACCTAACTGACAGTGTTTCCTAATGCGTCAAGCAAGACTTTGACCAATCAACTAAGGGCGGAAAACGTGCTGTATATACTTACTTCGTGCATCAGCAGCAAGTTAATCAGCAATGACGTCATCTATTTTTTTTCAGATGAACCAGCCACTGGTATATCTTTAGTATAAAATATGTAATGTAAAGCAACCGAAAGCAAATAAACCCTCTTACCTTCCCAAACAGTGCGACAATCTTACATCTTTGGATTTCAGTTTTCAATGAAATTGCATCTATATCACATTTTCTTCACTATTCTGAACCATATCTCAAATGCATTTATATGCCATCCCTTTTGGACATTTCTTACATTGCAATGACTTTGCATATCAATAAGGAATACGTTGTTTTTTCTGAATCAGGCAGAAAAATGGGGGGTTCGTGTCCTTACGTTTTGTCCAATTTAAATATTTGTTATTTTTCAAGTTTTTAGATTAAAAAATTAAAGTGCTCAAATTGCCATTTAATGTAAAACAAATTTATGAAACAATCTAGAAAGAATGGAAAGGTAATTTTTGACAAAATTTCACCTAGCAACTTGCTACAGATATTGATACATTTCATTTGAAAATATCATAACTTCTTTGATCTATGTCGAAACGAGACTTCGTGGCGATGTCAATGGATATCAAGCGTATATGTGATGAAACAGCATTAATATTAATATGTACATAATTATACAATATTTCCTACAGTAATATCAATAATTCTGAGTCATCTAAACATTTTTACATTATTTGCAACTTGCTATGCAAGTATTGAGCACATACATTTACGTTTGATGTATGGATAATTGTAATATGTAGATTATCGCCCTTTCGTTACCACAGCTTTATAGTAAAATACATCATACCGCTGTATACATATGTAAAAGAAATATATAAATATAATATGTTATTATAACATTTTAAGCGCCTTACCCGCATGGACGTTTGACATCACATCTTGAAGCCTTCTGTTCGTCTCACTTAACTGGTGGCCGTTTTCGTCCATGTCTAGTAAAAGCTTCAATAGGTCTTCCGCCGTAAAGTGATTCTTCCTGCATATATTTCATAATACATAGCAGTAGATTACAATTTACTTCTGAAATTGTGATTGAAAACATATTATGATAATTGTTATTATGTTATAATAAAAATCTGATTGTACTTGTAATACACCGCGAAGTTGATTATGATGGGAGTACACTCAGACTCCATACATAACATAAAAATATATTCAAATTAATGCTTATAATTAATCTTACAAAAGATAATTTCTCCGAAATTCCTTATTCATTTTTTTTTTTTTCTATAACATAAAGACGCTGTTATATCAGCGAATCTGAAGAGACGTTGCAAACGGTGACGCTATTTTTTCCTTTATAATGAAAATGCTCGTTACATGAAGAATTTAAGTAACGAATGCGCTCATCAAGATGGTGGTAACGATAAATTCGAAAGAAGAGTAAACAAGGCAAGTGGGACTTCTTACTATAGAGTGTAAGCAAAATGCTATAGCTATTGAACTAAAAACAAGTGACTTATATATCTACTAAAAGAACATATCCACTATGAATCAAATCTACCGTAAATTGTCTGACTGCACCACCCCTCTCCCGAGGGTACAAACACGTGGTTGATCAGAAACGTGATCCTAAACAATTATCATTCGACACTAGTGCCCAAAGTATGTTATTCTGGAGAAGAGTGCTTCTGATCCGATACTACTTACAGTTAGGGTCTTTCGAGGAGTTCAATGTGGCATGGTGTGACTATGATACAGACCTCAATGTGATCGATTTGGACGATGAAAAGGTCAAATTCAAACATGTCATCCCCCATCATGATTTATTTAAGTCAATCATCCAGGTTAAGTTCAACAACCGCAAACTATTAACAATTACCCTCTACTTTATTACACATTTATGTATGATACAAAGGAAAGTGACACATGAATGGCTGGCGAATGAATTTGAATGCTTAGAAAGTGTCGTAAAGAAACAAGAGAATCGATGGAAGGGAGATAACTCCTATGATATTGACAGTGAAATCCGTAAAACACAACTCCCTCTAATTATGGAAACTGAACTGTGTCCAACTGATACTCCATGTATTACTGATGTAAGTGAGGACGATTACGAGGTGATGTTTAACAATAAACTAGCATTAGCTGTTGTTTCGGAAGATGTGGGTCCAGACATGGGAGAAACGTGTGTTAAAAAAGTGGTTGAATCTGAACACATGGAAGAAACATGCGTTAAAAAAAGTGGTTGAATCTGAACACATGGAAGAAACATGCGTTAAAAAAGTGGTTGAATCTGAAGACATGGAAGAAACAGGCGTTATAAAAGGTGGTTGAATCTGAACACATGGAAGAAACATGCGTTAAAAAAGTGTTTGAATCTGAACACATGTGTTTGAATCTGAACAATGAAGAAACATGTGTTAAAAAGGTGGTTGAATCCGTTGAATCTGAACAATCAAATAAGAACACAACAGGGGATGAAGTAGGTCGGGAGTATGTCTGCTAAACCAATGGTTGAATCTCAGTGTGAATTTACGAATGATAACGCTAAACGGAGAAAGGCCAGTGAGGAGCCTTTTGCCAAACACGTGGCCAATTTCCAGTGGGAACTTACAGTTACAAATGATAGTAAGGACATGAGGCCTACACAGAGAGAGGTCGTCGAGAAAACCGTAGAATTTGTAGAATCTGATATCGATGAACAAGTTACCAATGGTGATGAGAACATGAGAAGAACAGAGAGACGAAAGTAAAATCTTCTGAGCGTATTGAGAAACAATGTGCATGTACACGCTAATCTTTAGGCACTGGAATATCTATTCAGACTGACATTATACCTACTCATGGTAATGAGGAGGCAAGGAAGCTACTGAAACTTGTACACCAACTAGAAAACGAAGTCATTCATCAAAATGCTAATATGCGAGAAGATATCCGCCATCTGTCAAACACGATAGGTGAGATGTCAAAACAGATCAAATGCCTGACTATGCAAGTACAAACTCAAAATGAAGGAAGGACAGTAATGACAAATAGTGTGGGTGTAAACACCATATCTGTAAATGAAAGCGTGGACAGATATGTTAACACCGATTTGTCGGGAAAATACAACTCCAAAAGTCGAACCAAGGAACCACGTAGTACAATAGGTGCTGACACTATATCAAAGGTCAGTAGCGGTGAATTGGAATGTCTCTCCATGAATGTTCATACAGCAACAGGTACCGTTCATCAGCCCACGCTACACACCATTTCGGATATGGGCCAAGCGCTAAATAATAGGAAAAACTCTGTCTCATGTCCGCCGGATGTAAGACATCGCAGCTATAATGAATCCAACCAGAACACCGATCGTGTACGTTCCTTTGACACGGATAGTGCAAAACCATCGCATTCCGATACACATCAGGATACATATGGTAAGGAAACACGTCGCAATCAAGGTACAGATACTGGGAGATCCATGGATGACTGGCGTGTCAGGGGAGGTAGTCAATACAATCATCCTCACCCGTCGAGCTATAATCGTTACGACAGAGATCATGATAGGAGTGATGCGCGCAAAGATGATAAACAGAAAAATTCCATGAAACGCTGGGAAAAAGAACAACGAAATAACGAACGCCGACGAACGGATACATATAGGGAAGGACGGCAACAAAACAGGGAACACGAACAACAAGAGGATAAAGTAAGCCAGAAACACGATCATCAAACAGACGAAACGGTATGGGTGATTGGAACATCAATAATAAGTAAAACGAAACAAAATGTACAGTAAATACAACGCTAGAAAGGTACGCATCACCCAGCTGTACGACAAAACGGTGAGAGGAGCCACAGAATTCATTCAAACAGGCAAGGTGTCCGCATCTACTGTCTTGTTTCAAGTTGGCTCAAATAATCTGGAAACAAACCCAGCACACTAAAATTATATTAAGTGGCATACTTCCAAGATATGGAGGGAAACAAGCTAAGACTATGAACGAAAAAGGCGCTTCCTCAATGATGAGCTGTCTTATATATTTGTAGCAAACATAATTTCATGTTTGTTCCCCAAGACAATTACTACAGAGAAGACTACTACGATGTAATTCACTTAACATTCGAAGCGATACCGAAACTTGTCTGTAGTTACAAAGCTGTCCTCAGTCCCATATTGGGACTGAATTATTCCGGGTCGTATGGTACAAATGACAATTACACTCAGAATGATAGATCAAACCTAAATTACCCGATAAATACAAAGCAGTCATATGAATCGGAAAACGTCGACATTGCTAGCATCGCGAAACAGGTTGCAAGCCTGCTACGGCAGTGAATGAACGATACCTTAAAGCTTGCTCTGTTAAATGACACGCGTACGTTACCATGTAATGAAACTGTTTAAGAAAACTTTTGCAGCGTGACTGACTTACTCTTATTTTGAGACAATGTCTGTCTGTTCTAATTCAAACAAGAGGCCCATGGGCCTTAACGGTCGCCTGAGTTAGAATATATAATGAAACAAATTAAAGACATATAAACACTATATGCTGGTCCTTGAAGTTGGTCAGTGATTTATAAAATTTCACTTTTTAGACTATGAAGAGTATTTGCTTCCATCAAACCTGTGAACTTAGAGGTATTTTTTGAAATTTTGATAATTTTGACCCTTTTTGGTCCTGCCCCTCTGGTCCCCCAAAGGGGGACTCGAGGACGGATCTGAATGTTAAAATGCTATATCTTAGGCTAATAATTCTTATCAAGTTTGACTAATTTCCTACGAAAATTGGGCAATAATGTTCACAAATATGTTTTTCCTATATAAACTTAAGTAAACTTGACCCCTCCCCAGAGGGTAACGTGAGACCCCAAGGTCATATAATTCACAATTTTTATAAAACACCTTAAGACCTTTCCATATATAATTATTTGATTCCACTATATCCAGAATTTTAGAAGATTTTTGAAGTTTTAGCCTATTTGACCCTTTTTTTGCCCCGCCCGCTGCCCCCAGGGGATCGGCCAGGACCAATGTGGATATTATATTAAAATGCTATCTCAGGCTAATAATTCTAACAAAGTTTGACTCATTTCCTATGAAAATTGAGCAAAAAATGCTTATTAATGTGTTTTTACTATATAAACTATAGTAAACTTGACCCCCTCCCCAAGGGGAAACGCGAGACCCTAGGGTCATATAATTCACAATTTTTGTAAAGGACCTTAAGACCTTTCCATTTATGAAAAGTACTTGATTCTACCATTTCCAGAATTTCAGAAGAAGATTTTTGAAGTTTTAGCCTATTTGACCCTTTTTTAGCCCCACCCCTCTGCCCCCAGGGGGTCGGCCAGGACCAATGTGGATATGATATTAAAATGCTATCTCAGGCTAATAATTCTTACCAAGTTTGACTCGTTTCCAATGAAAATTGAGCAAAACATGCTCATAAATGTGTTTTCCCTATATAAACTATAGTAAACTTGACCCCCTCCCCAGGGGGAAACGCGAGACCTCAGGGTCATATAATTCACAATTTTTGTAAAGGACCTTAAGACCTTTCTATTTATGAAAAGTATTTGATTCTACCATTTCCAGAATTTCAGGAGAAGATTTTTGAAGTTTTAGCCTATTTGACCCTTTTTTAGCCCCACCCCTCTGCCCCCAGGGGGTCGACCAGGACCAATGTGGATATGATATTAAAATGCTATCTCAGGCTAATAATTTTAACCAAGTTTGACTCGTTTCCAATGAAAATTGAGCAAAACATGCTCATAAATGTGTTTTCCCTATATAAACTATAGTAAACTTGACCCCCTCCCCAGGGGGAAACGCGAGACCCCAGGGTCATTTAATTCACAATTTTTGTAATGGACCTTAAGACCTTTCTATTTATGAAAAGTATTTGATTCTACCATTTCCAGAATTTCAGAAGAAGATTTTTGAAGTTTTAGCCTATTTGACCCCTTTTGACCCCGCCCCTAAAGTCCCTGGGGGTCAGTCATAGAAAATTTGTTAATAGGATTAAATGGCCATCTCATACTGATAATTCTGACAACATTTGACTCATTTCCTATTACAAATGACCAAATAATCCGCAAAAATGTGTTTTCCCAATATAAACTATAGTAAACTTAACCCCCTCCCCAGGGGGAAACTAGAGACCCCAGGGTCATATAATTCACATTTTTTGTAAAGGACCTTAAGACCTTTCTATCTATGACGAGTATTTGATTCTACCACATCTGTGAGTAGAGAAGAAGATTTTTGAAATTTTACTCAATTTTACCCCTTTTGGCCCCTCCCACAGCCCCCTGGGGGGTGGGGGACCATATAATTCACAATTTTGATCGGCCTTATGCCTAAGAAGGTTTGTGCAAAATTTCATTGAAATTGCTTCACAAAAATGTAAATTGTTTACGGACATACGACGCACGACGCACGACGGACGACGCACGACGCCGGACAAAAGGCGATTAGAATAGGTCACTTGAGACTTCGTCTCAGGTGACCTAAAAATGTAAAGTTGTATTATAAAGTTTCATTTGACTTATCAGTTCTACACCACTATCATAGGTTGTCATTTATTTACTTTTTACATATATTATATTATTTGCATGTGCCTGTCAAAGTATTAAGTAATACGAGGCCTATAAAAGGGTAATGCATTATCATGGAGACTGCAAATATTGTTGTGTTTAATTCTATAGCTGCATGCTATGATTACAGTCATATCATGTTATATAGCTGTTATTTTATGTATGATTAAGTATAATACGTACAGTTAAGTGAAATGTAATTTCCTGAGGTGAAATATTACATTATTTAGTTTAATGTCCTTGGCAAATATTGCTTAACTAAAATGCACATATTCATATTTGCATGCTAAGAGAGACAACTTCTATAATAATTGTATGGAAATAACAGTATGGCATTTATTGTATATAACTGTTATTATATGTATTTTTATATATACTCTCACCTATAAAGTATCTCGATTTTAAAAGTCGAGTGAAATGTAACTTCCTGAGGTGAAATATTTTTTACATTATTGAGTTCAATAACTTGGACAACTTCAATGCACAAATCCATATTTTTGTGCTAAGGGAGGTAACTCCTATAATATTGGAGCTACATAAACAGGAAATTGTTGTATATAGCTGTTATATGTATTATTTGATATAAACTCTCACCTAAAAATACATGTAACTTGTTTTTAAAGTGAAGTGAAATTTAACTTCCTTAAGTGAAATATTACATTATTGAGTTCAATAACTTTGACAAAAATGCACATATTCATATCTGTTTGCTAAGGGAGGTAATTCCTATAAGTGCACCAGAGCAGTATATAAATAAGAATTTGTATGGAAACAACAGTATGAAATTTATTATTTGACACTTTTATAATGGTTTTTAGTCCTGCTTGCATCCTTGTCTTTTGATATACATGAACGATTCTGTCTCAATATCTTGCTGGAATATCAATGGCCTTGGAGAGAAATATAATGATGACATTTTCAAATCTAAAATAAAATATGATGTAAATATCTGTATGGAAACCTGGGCTGGTGAAAGTTCTGCATCAAAAATACAAGATTTTAAAATATTTTCAAAAATCATAAAAAGAAAGCCAAGCGAAATAGTGGAGGAATAATAATATATATTAGAAACACCATATCCAAAGAGATTTCATACCTAATAAATGTGTCTCTCTCAAACAATAAAATGTGGATAAAAACACGATAAATGTTTTTGGTCGAGATAAGGATATTTATTTGTGTGCAGTGTATGTGCCACAGGCCTCTTCAGCATATTATGATAATGATTTTATCGAGATTGAAAATGAAATTTCGAAATTTAGTCTTGATGGAGATATTATTCTTGCAGGTGATTTTAATGCTAGAACGGGAAGACATCCAGATTTCAAACATAACGATGATGTGTCTCCGCATGTCTCGCCATGTTTTACCTGTTTATGCTATATATCACGAGACAAAAGAACGCGATTCCTTAGATGAAATGATTAATGCCAAAGGTCGCCAACTGGTAGATTTATGTAACTCTTCAAGGCTACGGATATTAAATGGGAGGTTTTTGGGTGATTTATTGGGTAATTATACTTGTATAAAGCACAATGGTTGTAGCGTTGTTGACTAAGTTTTTAACTAGTGCAAGCCTGATTTCCTCAGTAAATTATTTTGTCGTAGAAGAACCAACCTACTTGTCGGATCATGTTCAAACAATTACGTTTTTGGATTGTAAAATTTAAAATAATCCTGCAAATTTACCTTTACAAAACACAGATATAAAATCGTATCATTGGGGAAATTATTCAAATGGAAAGCTCATTGGAATTTTGGGAGATGTAACAATTAGAGACGATATAGTGGAACTCCCAAACTATGAATATTCCTTATACTGAGGAAGGAATCGAGAACGCGACTTCTTTAATTACTAACATGTATGAAAAAGCTACAAAAACGATGTATGTCTGTTAAAATTAGAAAAACCGGTAAATGCAAGCGAATTAAAAGGGTGCTTTGGACAGATAAGGAATGTTTCAGCCTTCGAAAAACTGTAAATAGACTTGGTAGTAAACTTAAAAAGTCAAGATATGACTTGCAGCTTAGATTAAAATTTGTCTATTATACAAAACAACTTAAAAGGATGAAAAAACCAAAAAGAAAGCTTCAAGCAAACATTGCTGGGCAAAATAAATAGTATATCAAATAAAGATTCTAAGCAATTGAGGCAAGTGCTTAAAAACTCTTCAGCCAAAAAGCAATGATAACTGTGAAGACCCCCCTAATTGGCAAGAGTTTATTGCACATTTCAAAAACTTGGGGAATCAAAACTTGTACCCAGATACTAAATTTAAGAGGGATTTGAATTGCAACGTGACCAACTAAAAACCCAGTTGCAACATAATGATGTCACAGATAGGCCCATTACAATAAAGGAAATAAAAGAAGTAATTAAGCTTTTAAAGAATAATAAATCAGTGGGTCCTGATTCTATTAGTAACTAAATAATCAAATATTCCATAAATATCATGATGCCTCTTTTAGCAAAATATTTTAATGCTATTTTTAGTAGTGGCTGTTATCCAGAGTTTTGGAACAAATCCTTCTTAATTCCTATTTTCAAATCTGGTGATGCAGGTCTACCAACGAATTACAGAGGCATCTCTCTCCAAAGTTGTTTGGCAAAGTTATTCAATTCCATTTTAAACAAAAGGCTTACCATGTTTATGCAAAATATTATATGCCCAAATCAATTTGGGTTTCAAAAAAAAAATAGTAGAACTACTGATGCCTTGTTCGTAATAAAAACATTAACTAAATACTCACTTTCAGAGAGAAAAAATCTACGCATGTTTTGTGAACTTCAATAAAGCCTTTGATAGTGTATGGAGAAATGGATTATTATTTAAGCTTGCACAACATGGTGTTGGAAAAAATATTTTCAAAATTGTTTGTGACATGTATGGAAAAACGCAATCCTCAATAAAATTAAAAACATTTTTAAAACATCGGGGGTAAAACAAGGAGATATTTTAAGTCCTACCCTTTTCAACATGTACATCAATGATTTACCAGTCATTCTAAATAATAATCAACTACAATTAGGGGACTTAGCAGTAGGTAGTTTGTCATTTGCGGATGATTTATTGATTTTATCAGAAACTCCCGAGGGACTGCAGCAATCATTAATTGAATTGGAAAACTACTGTGAAAAATGGTAGCTTTCAAATAAATGCAAAAACATAATGTTCAAATGCCGTTTATGTTTAAAAATCAGGAAATTGAACAATTCTCTGAGTATAAATATTTAGGTACAACTTTATGTAACAACGGTAAATTCATGCTAGCTGGTAAGGAACTTAGTGAAAAAGTAGAAAAGTTCTGTTTTCAAATAAGCAATATTTAAATAAAATATCTGATATGCCCATATGGCTCTGGAAAAAGTTGTATAAGTGTTTAGTCAGACCAATCTTAACATATAATTCTGAAATATGGTATGCTGACTTTTACAGTAAAATTGCAAATGCAAGTAAAAGAGCGCGTGTGAATAATTCAACATTTGACGAATTTTCAATAATAGATAAAACGCCTTCTGAACAAATAAATTTAAAATTTTGCAAAATGGCCCTTGGGGTTGGAAAATATGCAGTAAATGCTGCTTCCAGGGCTGAATTAGGACAATACACACTAGACTGTTTCATTAATACTCACGCATTGTGTTATTTGGCTAGAATATCACAAGATGACATTAATATTCTTGTAAAAGAAGCTTTGAAGGTCAGTAAAAATATTTATGAAAGTGGATCATATTTGTGGTATTCATACGTATCAAGTATTATCAACGAAAATAACATCACATTTGACATTAAAAAGGAAACTTCAGTAGGAAGGAACAGGCCAGATTAAAACGGTCATTAAAAAGATTCATACATGGCAGATTTGACATTATTTTCTAAAAAAAAATGCAGCTTTTAGATTGTAGTAATAAGCTATTTCTATATAGTAAACTTAAACAAAACTATAAAGAGGAATATTATCTTTCTTTGCAAAATTTGGAATATCGAAAATTGTTGACAAAACTTCGGATCAGCAATCACAACCTAGAAATTGAAGCTGGTAGGATAAAAAAGATACCTCGCCAGCACCGGTTAGGCAAATTTTGCAATATTGTAGAGGATGAAGCTCACTTCATCCTTAAGTGTAAAAAGTGAAAAAAGTTTCCTATCTAAATACAACATTAATTCTATGTTCACAGACTATGAAAATTTGATAAAGTTATTGTCATCTAATGAACCACAACTTCTTCAGGATTTGGGCCTCTTCATTAAAAAGTCGTTTGAACTGAGGAAAGCGGGCTTGCTGAATGCATAAGTTGTTCTTGTTTTATCATTATTGTGTTATACATATAATGTTATCTTTGTAATTTGCTATCGATCCTTGTTTGTGGATGTAAAAATGCAAATAAATGAATTGAATTGAATTATATGAATATTACAACAATGTTTCAATTTCATAACATTACAATTATTTAACTCTTGATTAATGTAAGTTTAGCATATACATTATAAATGTCCATGAATACGATTTTGTGAAAATGATTCAAGAAGTTCTGGAAAACAACAAAGTCGCACCGACGAATAACAGTAGACGTAATGATATATAAAGCAGGCACAAATTAGTGACACAATTACAAGTTATTTTATCGTTAAGATTGTTAATTAAGAATTACCTGCAAGACTTAAAAAAGTGTCGATAGCATTCCTTGTCATTTCCGTAGGATATCCCATGCACATCACAGCCCTCTGCTGCCGCTGAACATAATTCGGTTTTCTTTGATCTACATGGATCAGTCATACTCGGTATATAATGTCTGGAAGCATCCGGAAAATACAGAAACATATGAATTTTGTTTTTGTTATGTAAAATAATACTTACCACAAGAATGTGTGCAATAAAGAACTTAAGCACATAACTATAATATTACATACATAAGTCTCTATAGAGAGTTCACTTAACTTGAATAACATATACTCATCTTTCTTATATTATGTAACAATGTTTTTGTCTAGTGATAACTTAAATCTTTCTTAAAAGCAATCAATTCATAACGTACTTTCGTAACTTACGGTGAGTAGTTTATCCTTCAATTTAAGAAATTTGTATGCATACAATTTCTACTTTTGTGAAAAAGTTTTAGCTATGCAATGTTGTATATTTTACTGTGTTTTGTGTCTATTATAATCATATTTTATAAATGATGTACTTACATAATACAAAATTTAATTCCATAGCTAAAACAATGTTATATCAGAGGTTAACCTCAAACCATATTTATAAAAGAACAAAAGCAATATAAATTTCACTAATCACCTGTTCTGTGCATAGTTGATATCGATGATGAATCGACTGGTTGCTCAGTGGTTTCCTAATAAAAGGGAAAGCTACATTAAAAAGATAATCTTTTTTTAAATCTAGATAAATGTTAAAGTATGTATGGACGTTTAGTCGGCTTACTATTGGGTTACATTAACATTTAGCTTAATAGCGATAATGACTTATAATTAAGTACAAAATTTCAATTCACCACAATCATATTGTACTCTTCACTTACGCCTTTACTTAATGCTACTTCAATGAAGTTGGTTCCTTTCGAGTTCAGCACAAATTTGCATTGGGGGAACCATCTTGCATTGCTCAGTCCATGGATCGTCGCTAGGTTCCCATTTCTCCAGACCGCCATCACAAGTAAAACATCGAACACTATCTTTCTTACCTAATGATCAATATAAAACATCAAACACTGTAGTAACTGTTGCACTTATCATTTGTACCCATAATTATGAACACATATTTTCATGAAATGTTTTGAACATACCAGTGAAGAAAAACCCAGCTGCTGCTAGTATTGTTGGTTTCTGACATACTCTATTCAATTGCCAGACGGGATTGTCAAATGATTTCACTCTGGAAAGCAGTGGTATATGTTGAGGATGTCGAGGACTGTAAATCTGAAATTATTCACATGATACATAAAAAGGATATTTTTTAAACACATTTCAAATGACGGTGAAATCAATAACATGTAACAGCTCAAAATTACACCTATATTCCTTTTATGGCAATCTTGGAAATACAATTCTTGGATTATAATACATACCATTGATTTCTTTGTCTGAATACTTTCAACATGACCTTTCTGATCTAAAACATATTGACATCTAGGGCGATAACTGATGTGCTCGATCCATGGATTTGCATCGTCATTCCACCCCGCTAATTCAATACCGCAATAGAAACACCTTACGAAATCTGCATATCCTACAATTTGAAAGGACTATTTAGCCTAAATGTGCATTGTAATATATTATTTAGCACAGTCTATGAATTATGTTTTAAAGTAGATTGACATATATTGAATAAATGGTAATTTTGTTATGTTTCATTAATGTGAATATCTGTTCTTTTATTAATAAAACTTCATATAAATAAATGCACCTGTGTAATAGAAGCCAGCGTCGACAAACATATCAATACCAGGCCCAGACGTAATTGGCCAGCGCTCGTACGTCTGTTGGCGATCCCGTGGCGTCACAAACAATGGATTTGAAGACGTGTTGATGATATCATCATCTTCAGGTCCATGATGACCGATTTCATCCGTTTTTAAAGAGAACACTGTATCCGATGACTTCGTTTCAGTTTGGATGTTTTCTCGTTCAATAAATGTACAGGTAGGAGACGCAATACTATGAATCTCGAGAGCATTACCACAATTTAAGTCAGATGCATAAGCCGCAAGTCCACAATCCTGACATTCCACGTAGATGGATTGCTGTTGCTTACAGGAAAATCCACCATTTACTAAAGGACCTGTACGAATGTTATGAATCTCCCATCGACCATAGCTGGCTATTCTATTTAGCAGCTTTGTATTATTTTTTTGAATTTGTAGTGACAATATTTTGGGATTGCATTCTGGAAATGTGAGCCTTTTGTAATGCTACTGTTTTTCTTCGTTTTCTGCATCCGAAATTGTTACTTTTTTCAACCATTGTATTGCATTGCTGTGTAGAAGACGCACTCATTTCAATGATTTTGGTAACTGGAAAACAAAAGAAATGAAAAAAGTAGTTTATTACTTTGAGCTTAATCTTACTGTTCTTGATATAAATCAGATCAATGACATGAACATAAATTTATGATGATGCTATTATAGTTGCCAAAACTGTTAATATGTTATCATAAAACTTTACATTAAAAGTAAATTAAATTACAGTTCCAATATGATCGGTATACATAAATATATCGATCGTACGGGTTGCCATATAATGGAAAGAAATGCCTGACCAATACAATCTTAAAATAAACGCTTATGAATTACACTTTTTTATATCCCGCTTCACTCATGCTGATATGAAGTCGGCCATAGTTGTCTGACGTGTATTTATTTTGTTTGAAAGGAAATGGATGTGTAAGCTATGAACTTTTCTCTTACAACTAATACCAGATGGGAAGAATTCAGAAATAGAATCGCTCTGTAGTTGTTAAAACGTTTTATATGTCCAGTTTGTTTTGAAGGAAGAACCTACTGTACTTATATCAGAATGTGACATATTTGCACTCATTTAAACAAACTATTTTAAGAATACATAGATACAGAAATGATATTAAAGGGATACTTTTAACATACCAGCTTCTTCAGCGCCTGGTTGCGATGGACATGATTGATTCTGTATATCTTTCTTTATGCGGAAACGACGTCTTGTAACTTTCTTCTCATTTGTATAACTGACATTGCATTTGTGCAGTTTTACAATGCTGTCATAAACAGGGTCAACAGTTTTCACAAATGTTGAATCGAGTTTTCGTAAGATTCTCAACAAACAGGAATCAGCTTGGAATTTATCCTTGCAAAAGCTTCCTTTTCTCAGTATTGATAGTATATCTTCGACGCTACTGGCTTTCTGCAGCCATACACGTGGGATATGTGTTATTCCTTCCATTAGATTCAAAAACTGCTTCCAGGTAGTCCCACTACCTTGGAGTAGGAAATCATCAACCATGTCAATCATATGTGATCATGAATCACGAAGAATCCGTTCATATCCTGAATAAGAGAAACCATACGATATCATGTGTTGTACTTCTGTGGCAAAGCAGAGGCGAAGGTACTGACAAAGCTGAAAATACCATGTTCTCCTTACTAATGATAATGTTATTCTATTTCTCATGCTTCACTGATTCAATTTCTCTGTCAGATACCGGCTTTCCGTTTATACATTGTAAGAAAAAACGCAAACCTGAGTCTGTTTATAAAATAATCTTACATACCATTTTGATCCGTAGTTTTAATATTTCCATCTTCTATTTTGTTTCTCATTAATATTGTTTGTCAAAATGATCTGAAAGCAAATGCAATATAAATTAAAATACATGCATGTACCAGCACGCACCACTAGGTAATTATATAGAGAGTTGCTATCATAAATAAAGAAATCTTACAAGAAAAGCACACAATTAAACTTAATTTATGTGTCATTTTCGAACTATTGTAATATTAATAAAGTAATACAAGCTTAATTAGACAGTACATATTATTATAATAAAATGTGGATATATTCAGCCATAATTATATCTGAAACATTAATTTTATCCTAATGCAAAATGTTTTCAGAATGTCATTATTAATGATTTAAATTCGTATCTTATTATTTGAATAATTTGACATCATTCTGATCATTTACTTACATTTTTCATCTGATCGTCTTTTGTGCGAGGGACTGCAAATATATAAATGAAATTATTTAATACATTGTAAGGATTTTTATTTTTCTTGGCTTTGTATTTTTTCCTTGCTTGGTTTCTCGTTTTTTTCTTCTTTGCAGACTTTTTACCTAGAAAAATATATTCATTATAATTTTATTTGATATGCATGGTAATTATAATCTTGTATCATATACACATGAGACTTATTAAACTTTTTGTTAGAAATATCACAGTAATTGTAATAGTTCCTCAGCTTACCAAAATTATATATTCTTAAATAGTTTGATCGTCCAGGTGTGACTTCTGTTTCATAGCACTTGTCAACGTATTTTGTAAATAACGTGCACTGTATGTCTGCAACACGTATTGGAATCTCGTATACAGGTGAAACTAATAGTGTTTATTACCCATGGAACAGGTTGCATCATTTCGACAACTTCTTGCGTCTGTCATATTGAATTTGGCGGTTTTTTTATCGGTTGGACCGCACTGATTTGTAATTTAAGTCTCTGCAAGGTTGAAAAGTACAAACTCAAAAAAATAGTTAGAAATGCATCGCACCTGATAAAATTCATAAATAATTAGACTAGATATTTAGACTATAAGCTTACCTGGTGTCATATAACAACAAAATGTTCGATTGCCATGTAAACGATTTTACCTGCTTATTATCATTCATTCAACAACGGTTAAATATGTATATGAGAATACAAAACACTGCAGTCAGTGAGCGCCGAGAATGATCCTGACTAATCTACAGTCAGAGGTATTTCTCATACTTAAAGCATGGCACTGATATACGTTTAGGGTTTACGTTTAAATCGCACAAAGCAACAACATTGTAATCTCTCTACCCTAGTCATTTTCATGAAATTGCATACTAATATTATCACCAGATAACTATATGTGAGTTTAAATTCACCTCATTCTGAATGGAGTAGCACAGAGAGGAAACATACATAACTGTGAATATATGATCGTTATGAATTCAAATTATCGAAAACAATTATCAAAAAGAGCGACTGTATGATAAAACACAAGTGTTAAAACTTAACAACTAAATTTCTTTTTTTATCTATAATAATTAAAGAGGGTAATGTAGGTTAAACCGAATTGTATTACTTATAATAAAACGTGTTCAAATAGTATCTTTCCTAGAATGTTGACGTCCAAAATTCAAATTATTTCTAGTAGACAATTCGTTTCCGACACGAAAATAATATAACAAACATCTGAAATGTCATGTATGTAAAATGTAAGCATATTTATCATTATTCTATCGTTTGAAGTGTTAAGTTTTTAATCTCCCACTTTTTAGAATTTATAAATATTGATATCTATAATAAAGACAAAGGTTAAAAAACGGATTTAATCACAATGACATATGATTTTCTCATAACTTAATGATAGGTGAGATACATTTGTGAAGTTATTTGTGTACTTAGTATAAATACGTTTGAAAGTTTATAATTCGGAGTGTTCCCTGCGCATTTATGTTAACCAAGTTAAATATATTATCGTCGTTTTAGAGCACGTTATGTGTTTGGGCATAAAGTTTTGTAAAAGTGGTGAACCAAATATATGGATCGACAGAGGTCATCATTTCTTGAATTTCAATGAATAGCTTCTTCAACAGATGCATCCTTCGAGTTTTGTCGTTTCATAAAATGAGTTAATTACCTTGAAAATGTATTAGTGAATGACAAAGTAAGAATTGTGAAATGTTATAAAAATGTGTGATGTAAAAAGCAATATCTGATAATTGAAAATATGTTATAACCAATTGTTCTGTCCGATGACTTTAGAAATTCGATATTTAAAATGATGTATATAACATTTATGATAAAATGCCTCAAATACTACAAATCAATTTCCTTTCTGATATTGCTTAAAGACTACATGTTTTCATTTCTTTATAACTACCTACCGTTATCCAGCCTAGAAACCAGATTACCGTAAAATCGAGGTGTGCTTTGGGAAGTTGGAGCCTTTTTAGATGTTAAAATCGACCTGGAAACCTACGAGACCGCAAACGAGAAAAAATTCTATTTATAGTGATATGGAAATAACCTTTCCTAAATATAGAACCGCTGTACTTCACAAAAAAACTAAGTAATAAATTATCTCAATCAGAACAAACATGTCATCAAATTGGTTCTAAGACTCTGTATCCTACCTTAGCAATACTGTATGTATGAATACATCTATGTGGATCTACACAATAACTCAAACGTCTGTGCAAACTATTCCATGGGATTACTAAATCACTCCTAACCTAATTTCAACACATATTTCATTATAACAGAAAAAAAACCAACACACAACACCTCACCTGTTCCGGTAACAGAATGTCTGCGGTTCGTGAAGATCGATGTCTGCACTCATCCAAGTCAACAAAACGCTTTGTGCGCCAACTTTTATATGCAAGGGCCCAGCAAGCACTCAATCTATTTTAAATAACTATTGTCGGATAGTTATCTGTGTTGTAGTGTGTTGATATGGCAAGTTGTGTGGTAAACCGCGAGAAGAGTAATGATAAGTGCTTTTGGTTTGTTTAAGTTCTATTAACATCCAGGGTCATGTACGGACTGTCAGCTTTGAAGGAAAACCGGAGTATCGAGAGACAAACTATCGATAGCAATCAGTACCCGGCAACTGCTTCACATGGGATTTGATCTTGTGACCCAGCATTGGAGGGTTTGTGGAAGTATGTCGGGACATCTTAATCACACAGCTACCGCGGCCCAAATGATGAATATTAAAGAGACTTTGATATGATATAAAGTCGATACAAATCAGGATCTTAATTTAAACTTAGAATAATTACAACACTTGGTACCTGCGGTGTACCTGCGGTATGATATTTGTGTATTATACAACTTGAGCTGATATTGTTAACCGTCCAAATAAATATATATGTTACAAATGTGAAGTTAGCAATATTGGTGATTTTTCACAGATTGTTCATTTAATTATTGATAAGCGTATCATTCAGCAAATGTTATGCGTCTTCTAAATGTTTATATATTGATATACCAATAACGAAATCTCAAATGTATTAGTCCACAGAAAAGGCCAAACCTAAACAAAATATACTGAATTTATACATACTTCGGTTGTTTACAACTGTAGCCAGAACACAATAGAAAAAAATAATCGTAATGATTTTAATTTGATTTTCACAAATAGATCAACAATAGATATGGAGAAGTCTTTATCCTTTGCCGTTATCATTATAAAGTTGGCCCATTTCATCGCCATGTCACATGCTTAATATGACCGTGAGAAATCAGAAAACTGATGACGTTGATGTCAGGATCGTTATATACTAATTACATGTAGTGTTCATTGGAGGGCTATAAGTTTGATAAATAAGGTTTTGGTTGGGGTAAATAAGTAAACTAAAAAATGAGTTAAGTTTTATCAAATAATGAGTTTGTCGGAAGAGAAATATTCATCATCCGATGGCTTTCGACCTATGAAATTACCACGAGTCCAGAAAAAATAGAATGTTTTGACAGTTGGCCTTCTGCTTACATTTGGACAGTTTCAGCGTCACAGGTGAGTGGTGTATAGATATAGACACGGTGTATCGATGAATACCGTTAGGAAATGTTAAAATATGCACGGAGTTATAATTTATATAGGCTATTCTAACTTTTAAATTGTGCATTTGGTAATATATATATCAATAATAATTTAAATAATATCCTGAAAAGTTCCTTTGGTGTCAGTTCGATTAAACTGCTAGCATTGGTCTTTAACTTTGAAAACGTTGAAAGTTCCATTTTTGTCTTGTTTTGTCTTGATTTTTCTTTCTTTCCACGGAATACCATTGGGTGATATCTATCCTTTTGAGATTTATGAAGTTCTTTTACTGAGAATTCATTAATTTCATGGATCACCTTACAAGATTCCTATTTATCTGTGTTAAGTGAATGTATTGTCTTCAATGCAACAGAACTAATGTAATCATTAAGGTTTTCCTATAGGGTAAGATATGATGCAATGTAAATATTACCATTATCAAAATAAATTTTCTATCTATTAATTGCCCAACGGTATTTTTTTCGTTTGATTAATTTTGCTTAATGCTCCAAATGGACTTCATAAATGTTAATCTCGCACGCCCAGTATTACATATGTTGTCGGAGGTACTACAAATCCGAAATGTAAAAACAAATTTTTGCAATTATTTGGAAGTTATGCCTATTGAATTTTAAATGACATTATGTTTAGGAAGAGTAATGATATCAATGCTTAAATATATTTTAGATAAGCTTTGATCTGTTTTAAGTACACAACAAATATGAGAGCGGTTTTATAATCTGACATCTAACTACATGTAGTCATAAAATCGACCCATCTCCACGCGACCAACTGTTCAGATAAAATCTGTGTTGTCAAGTTAGAACTTCAGATTACCGATATAATCTTATCTGTTTATAGTTAATTGTAACTATTGCGTTATCATATGATAGAGTACATCCTTTGGTTTTATTAACTTATAATCAGTGGAATTAAATTAAAAGACTACATAGTGGCATTGTATACATGTATACCGTTAACAAGTAATATAAGATTACAGGATGTCTGGGTTTTGGTGTCGATAAAGTCACAATTTAAATACTCGCTGGTTTTACACCTTTATTACAATAATCTCTATTTTTTCTCTAATTTTTACAATGTATTGTGAGTGTAATGTTATATTTCTATAATTAGCCAACAAGGAAAATTTAATATCATTTATCTAAAGTTTTACAGTCATAATAGTCGGTCCAAAAGGCAAAAGCAAATTAGAATAAAAGCTAAAATCAATGATTTAATGAAAAACTGATTTTATTTTTAGTGAGTCAAATATAAGCAAATATTTACAAATTATAAGCAAAGAAAACATTTTGCTTTCAACACATTATCTTTGATAAAAATTTTAAAACCACTGGTTGTATCTTACTTAAATATTCCAAATCACCAACACATCAACGATAATTGACTTAAATCAATAATACAATTTCATATGGCTAGTGCTACCTAGCCCATCTCTATGTATGTAAACGTACCTGTTTTGGCACAATAAATTTTTGGAGAACATTCATTTTGAACTTATAAGTAGCTATATAGAGCTTTGTATTCTCTCATCTGTACTCATTACTATACAATGCTTTGATAATGCAACCATATTTAGTCTATTTCTAAAAGCGTAAAAATAAAATAACAGCCAATTATTGCAAATCGGTACTTTTACAAGTATTCAGTATTTTCACATTACAGATTTATCTGCTTTGCGGGAAGGTATTAATTGTGACGTCATGTGTTTGTGAGCGCAACATCATGCTTTTCAGCGAAGACGACGTGAGTTTAGCGAACAACATAATGACGTCACAATGGATATTCCTACCCTCAAGAGAGGCAACTCTGCAATATAACAAGACAGAATACTACCAACAAATGTATACATAGATATTTACGAAATAATTAAAATACATATGAAATTAGTATCAATATATTCATACAAAAATAATGGATTGTACAACACATCTGCAATCTACCGAGCACTTGGAAGATTACCAATATTTTCTTCTACTTTTTTCCATTCTTTAAACATGTATTGCAACAATTGTAAGGGAACTATTTGATTGTGTTATACAATTTATTCATCATATTTTACACTTTATTATTATATAAATAATTATTTAAAATTATCGAGGGGATGTTTTCTTCCTCAGATTCTCACTGGTTTGAACAATATATATACAGCGATTACAAATCATACAAAGTTTAATAATAATGATTTCAGTTAGCATCTTTATTATAAAATATATCGTATTTATTTGCAGTGCAATGATTATATAACAAAGGAAAAATAGTGAAAACGGTGTAAGGTAGCTAAAGCAATGATCAATCTCTGACAGATTAAACAATATTTGTGTTTAAGTAAACTCTCATAAATATATACAAACACATACATTTGAAACTAAGTTTGGAAAACAAGCTTAAAAATAACAATCTTTATCATAAACACTAATAATATATGACTCTTTCATATGTACATATGTAGGATAGAACTATTCCACCCGAGGGTACAGAATTTTGGGTCAGAACCGAGGCTTGCCGAGGTTTCTGACCCAAAATTCTGTACACGAGGGTGGAATAGTTTTATCCTACATAATTTACATATGAAAGAGTTATTTTCTCACATTGCTTGTCGAGTTACTTGCACGAATGGTGAGGCAGCCATTTTGTGACAAAATATGAATTTCTTAAATAATTGATCAATTTTAAAAATAAGAACGCCATTCGAAAGAGCTCATCAAAGTTTGGTTTATATTTATAAATATAAACAAGAAATCTTAGGTAAAACGGTTTGAAATGCAAATTAACCAACTGAAATGGTTAATAATAAAGTAAGAAAAATGACGTCAACTTTGGCTGATATGACGTCATCTGATTGTATGGCAATTGTGACGTCACAGCTATGTAAGATAGATTTATCTTACATAGCTGTCTTTCATGGGACAACTCTATCTTACATGGCTAGCTATGTGAGAAAAAAAGCACTATGGTAAGTAGTTCACTCCTTGATATATACATGCATGGAACAGTTATGGAATGGATATATAATACAAAATTATAAATATATACATATCAATTATGGACCATTGATGAGGTCAATATGGTATTTTATCGCCCGCATAGAATAAATAATCTTATTAATTCTACAAGGATGATAATGTAGTAGATATACAAGGATTTAATTTAGATTTGGTATGACATATTTTTGAGGAACAAAAACGTATTTCACCATGGAGAACATATGATTTGTATACACTGTGAACAATTCTAGAGGAAGAATATACGTACTGGATTATCGCGGGATATCATAGCTTCGTGTTTAACTTACCTTTCATACCAAACCGCCATCGTTAACTTATTTATGTATCATTGATTACCAGCGAGTGTGAAGCTGCCTGTAAACCGGAAGTGAGTTGCCGACTTGAATGTTATACAGAGCTAGCAAATTGTAAAGTATTTCTTTATCCATTTATAACTTAGAGGATTATATTATAAAGATTTATATCAGAATTCTAGTATTAATTACTTGTTCTATTATACAATAGATTTCATCAGTAGTATGTTTTAATGATAATTTACGGAACTATATCGTTCTGACCAATTTGCTATGTTTACTAGTTTCATTACGCACGTCGTCTGCTATTACTACGAGACGGCTCAGGATTTAAATACTTGTCCTTTTTATGGATATAGTAGTTTAACTTGTCCTTTATAGCTAAATGGTTTTTAAATATGTAATTATAACTAAGGACAGTCACAGGACATAATGTTAGGGTTCTCAATAGTATAAATCACTAGATTTATAATATGGAACGAGAGGAACTTTTTGTGAGAGTGAATGTAAGGCGAGTTTTGATTGGACGAGAGGGATCATGTGATCCAGTTAGAAAAGTATAAAAGGGAGCGCGAAAACTCTTCATTCCCAAGTTCATGTCAGACAATCCCTGTGCTCGCACGGTGTTCACGCTATACTAGTGAGCTCATATCCCGTATTACAGCATCTCTACCAAGGGAGATAATTGATTAATTTAGGTATGCTAAATTCTAGCAACATATCACTTATTTATCATAAATTATAGAAAGTGTTTATTAGTATTATAGTAATTGTATTATCAGTAGTAAATGTAGTAGACACGTATAGTAATAGGCCTAGTTCTAAATAGCCTTATTTAGAACTTTATAATATTTGAAGGTAGAGTTTTAATATAAAGTAATTTATATATTTTTCTCAACTACACTATTTGTATATTATTATTTATAATAATAGCGGCACATTATTGTCTCCCACCACCCTGACTTCTGACAGTATGAGAGTGAAACGATAGTTGATGAGTGGCAGTACCTTTGTAAAATACAAATGATGACGAATGTTAATAAAAACTCCATTTGAACTGTGTTTACGATGTTTGTCAACTATCTATATGAAGACCATATGATGACCAACGAGGATTGAGGCCAGGCCTGCTACAAATTTGGTGTCAGAAGTGGGATGTCAAAATTTTACTGACATCCAGTGATGCGAACCTGAAGATCCTTTACTCTCTACTTAAGACTTGGCGTGGTGGTTCTTTATTTATTTTATTTTGTTACTCTTTCTTGTATATAGTGTAAATAAACAAACACAACTTTACAATTTATATATATAAAAATAAACACAATTCATCTAAATAAAACAAAATATCTTACAAACATGTACATATCATAACAATTAGATGATGGCGTCTCCTGATCCTGAGATAAGACTAAACTCTGATGACTTAAATGATGAAGATGAAGTTGGTCAAGGGGACACAACCATAAGTGATGAGGAAACTGAAAATAAACATAGAGATGCTGAATTTTATGACTGTAACCATGCTGAAGGAGATGGAGATTGCCATCCCTTTGCTGAGATGAGGCAACACAGTAGAGGTTTTATCATGAAACCTGAACCATATGATGGAAAAGATGACTGGGAGGAATATATCTCTCATTTTGAAGATTGTGCTGAGCTTGGACAATGGACAGAGAAAAATAAAGGTCTTACATTAGCCGCTAGTCTCCGAGGTCCAGCCAGAACATTTTATATTGGTTTATCAATCAATGAGAAGAGGACCTATGAAGTATTGAAGTCTAAACTTGGTCAGAGATTTGGCAGTACTAGACAACAAAAACCGATGGCTCTCGAGGCTTGAGATGAGAAAGCGTGCCTCCGGGGAGTCCATTGCAGAACTTGGTGATGATTTAAGACAGATGGAACAACGAGCATACTCAAATCTTGATACCAAAGCTCAAGATGTCCTTGCTTTGAATCAGTTGTATAAAGGTATTTCAACTGAGATGAAATGTCGTTGCATAGATAAAGACTGCAAGAATGTTACAGATGCTGTTGAGGTCATAGAAAGATATGAGGCAGTTCTAGGAGACACACATGATAAGAAGCGTGCAAATGTAAGAATGACCACAAACCAGAAGTCAAACCCTAAAGGTTCTTCGGAGTCCAAAGCAAAATATGAAGATCATGATATCAAACAGTTGTTAGAGAGAATTGCTCAACTCGAAAGTCATAATACTGCACAATATAACAGGGGAGATAATTCATCTCGATATGTAAGGAAGCGCTATGTTTGTGGTTCTACAGACCATTTGTGTCGTACATGTCCACAGAATAACAGACGTCAGCAGAATCAATCTGGTCAATCTACTTACAATAAGAAACAGGAAAACTGAATACCGTCGGTACTGAAGGCCGAAGGCTGACGGGTAATATGTCAAGGCCACAGCAACAAGATGAGAAGAAGAAACACATTGGTCACATTGGAGCTAAAAGAGGAAAATGGGATAACAGGCTGTATACAACAGGACTTGTTGGAGAAAATGAAATAGAGTTTCTTATAGATAGTGGTTCCACTATAACTTTACTTTCTTACAGTGCTTATATGGGTATACCTGCTGATGATAAGACCAGAACTACAAGCATGAGACCTCAAGCAAATGGTACTGTTGAGAGGTTTAACAGAACATTAGTTTCCATGTTAACAATGTACTGTAAAGATGACCAAAAACACTGGGATCAATATCTTCCTCAGGTCATGATGGCATACAGGGCTTCACGGCATGCAAGTACCGGGAAAACTCCAAACTTAATGATGTTAGGGAGGGAGGTGACTCTTCCAATGCAGGCAGTCATAGGAAGACCAATCACTGAGAGTGATGAAGAGCCGTGTGAACCCGATGTATATGTCCAGGAACTACAAAGGAAGCTTGATCATGTCCACTGTATGGCAAGAAAATGTCTGAAACAGAAAACAGATTATCAAAAACGGTATTATGATTTGACAGCAAAGAAGAGGACACTTAAAGCAGGTCAACTGGTATGGGTATATGACACACTAAGGAAGGCTGGTGTTTGTCAGAAGCTCACTATGAGATGGAAGGGTCCATTCCTGATAACGAGACGCATAGATGATGTGACGTATATGGTAAAGAAGTCACCAAAACAGCCAGCAAAAGTGCATCATATTGACAGACTTCGGAAATATGAAGGACTGAAGAGACCAGCATGGTGCTGACGTGTCCTGAAGTGGGGAAAATACGAGTAATTGGAAAATTGAATTCATTGAGCTGGAGATTACGATTGATTACAACTTATTTCATACGCTAGTTACAGTGAACGCGCGCACTGTTCTAGTAATTACGCCTGTAATTGAGGATATTACAAGCGGGTACTTTGTTGAAGAGGGACTGGAATGATCATCCAATGGCTCAACAAGGTTGTACCAGACGAAGGGTTATTCCGTCTGGGGGCAGTCATAAGACTGTGATGATGATAAAGGAATTTCATCATAGTACCAGTCGTCGCTGTAGGATTAAATTCCAAGGATCAGAGACGATGTCTGGTGGTACCTACTTCCTGCTAAGGAGCAGAAGTTGGTGTAGATCAATGTAATTGTCCATATATATGTATCAATAAAAAAATATATTACTCAACTTTTGAAGATTTCTGTTATGGAATTGGAATGGAGTATGATGAGCTTTTACCAAACCAGTGTGCTAGAGACAATGACTGATGTGGGATAAAGATGTACCGCTATAATGATGTCTTGAAATAAAGATGTTTTGAATTTGAACGGATGAATCATTTGGCTTTATTGATTTCTATGTTGTAGACAATGGAATCCTGCTGGCTATGCCCTGCGAAGTTCGAGAAAAGGCGGGACTTGAAAAACCATTTATCAACAACACAACACAATGTCCTCCAAGTAGTATGTTGTTGGTGTATGAAACAACGATTATTTCGCAGGGCGGTAGATTTAAAGAGTCATGTGATCAAGGAACATCCGAACATTCTAAAGGACATGCCGGAAGATTTTCAGGGGGAGCCTAATTGTTTTTGGTTTGCCACTAAAATAAAGGACTATGGGAAAATAGTGACCCCCACAGACTGGGACTCCCTGGTTGCCACGAGGGCAAGGGTTGCTTTGCTGGAGTACACGAAGAAAACGGGGGCCAAGCAGAAACAATGGACGGCAGGGTGGGAGAAGGGTCATCCCAAGCCAAGAGCCAGCCAAAGCCTCTCGCTCCCCAGAGCACCATCATTGGAGAGTGAGAGTGCATTTGTGCCAGATTACGAGGAGACACAGGAAGAGCCAGCACCGAAGCGTCGAAGAGAGTTATATGACCCCATTAATCCAGGAATTGATCATCGTAGTAGTCTCACACTCAAGTCGATTTCAATCATGTGCGGTGGAGTGTGGGCTGCATTTACCCGAGGTGGAAGCTGGGTAAAGATTGACTTAAAGGAAACCATCCTCAGGGACCCTAGGGCACTACAGACCCTCACTCGTAGGATGGCCTGTCTCAACACAGAAACAATACTTCCAACTGGAACATGGTATGAAGTAACTGACCCCCATCAACTGGCGGAGATCAAGCATGCCACCTTTAGGAGCCTGGCAATACCATCGCCATACTGTAAGGGGATATTTCGGCAGGTACAACTTGCATTGAGTCCGGTACCAACACCACCTGGACTAAGGAGCACGGTAATAGTTCCATTCCCTGCAGTGTCGGATTCTACCTCACCTTCCGTTACTTCAACAATAGCTTCCTCCGCTCCAGTAATGTCACCATTGCCTTCTTCGCCATCTTCACCTGTACAACCGTCAGCTGCAGTGGTGCCTCCATTGCCTTCTTCGCCATCTTCACCTGTACAACCGTCAGCTGCAGTGGTGCCTCCATTGCCTGCTTCGCCATCGCCGTCTGTGCTTCCGTTGCCAGCTTTGCCATCGTCACCTGTACCTCCGTCAGCTCAAGTGATGTCACCATTGCCTTCTTTGCCATCTTCACCTGTACATCAGTCAGCTGCAATGGTGCCTCTACTACCCTCGTCTTCGCCATCACCGTCTGTTCCCCCATCGTCTGGTTTGGTACTGTCGTCATCTGCAGTTCTGACTGTTCGGTCGTCGTCTGCTCCGGCATCGTCTAAGGTCGAGACACAGATTGATGACAAACTTTGTAAGGAAGCAGAACATCTTTTGCGACGAGGTTGTATGCCCATCTTTCCTCCAGCGAGGAGAGATTGGGGTTCACAACAGATAACACTGATGGAAGATCTCCTTTGGCCGCCACATAACTGGCAGAGGTTGGGGATGGATAATCGCCTGTTAGCAGTGGAGTTTGCGGGTATGTCCCTGGAAAAGAGGAGGACTGGCGAGTTCCCCATCATCGATAGACGGGACCTCCTAGACAAATTTAATTTCCTGATACTACCGGGAACCATCCTTCCAGAGATGGATAATAAGCCAGTCCGGAGGAAGTGCAGGTACTATACGTACGAGACATTGAGGATGATTGCCACTGGGGAACTACAGGACAAGGACTTTGTGAAAGGTATGAAGGCCGCATCAGAAGTGTCCAGATCAGACCATGTGGACCACCTTCTACATCTCATCGATGACGCTGGAGTGCCATGAGGTTGAAATATCAACAGTGAAATTTTGAACTTGTTTACCAGAATCAATAGTAGTGTCAGAATAGTGAACATTTTA